>NC_140002.1:491606-586606 GCF_964263955.1 Coregonus lavaretus | reverse complement strand
CCCTACAGTGCTGTATATCTAAATCACTAAAAATACACTCGCCATCCCCCCTCCCCTTATTCTGTCCAATTTAAGATGACTGTATGATCATGTAGGCCACACATGATTATGAAGTGTCTTTGGGTCCTTGAAAAGCACTAAATAAAACCTGGGTATTAGTATTCTTAGGCAAAACATGATAATATGGAAAAACCAAGATAATATGGAAAAACCAAGATAATATGGTGAAACCATGATAAAAATAAAATCAAAGTTTATTGGTACACAGATTTGCAGATGTTATCGCAGGTACAGGGCAGTAATGCTTGTGTTTCTAGCTCCAACAGTACAGTAATGATTGTGTTTCTAGCTCCAACAGGGCAGTAATGCTTGTGTTTCTAGCTCCAACAGGGCAGTAATGATTGTGTTTCTAGCTCCAACAGGGCAGTAATGCTTGTGTTTCTAGCTCCAACAGTACAGCAATGATTGTGTTTCTAGCTCCAACAGTACAGTAATGCTTGTGTTTCTAGCTCCAACAGTACAGTAATGCTTGTGTTTCTAGCTCCAACAGTGCAGTAATGCTTGTGTTTCTAGCTCCAACAGTACAGTAATGCTTGTGTTTCTAGCTCCAACAGTGCAGTAATGCTTGTGTTTCTAGCTCCAACAGTGCAGTAATGCTTGTGTTTCTAGCTCCAACAGTACATTAATGCTTGTGTTTCTAGCTCCAACAGTACAGTAATGCTTGTGTTTCTTGCTCCAACAGTACAGGTGTTTCTCGCTCCAACAGTACAGGTGTTTCTCGCTCCAACAGTACAGGTGTTTGTAGCTCCAACCGTACAGGTGTTTGTAGCTCCAACAGTACAGGTGTTTGTAGCTCCAACAGTACAGGTGTTTGTAGCTCCAACAGTACAGGTGTTTGTAGCTCCAACAGTACAGGTGTTTGTAGCTCCAACAGTACAGGTGTTTGTAGCTCCAACAGTACAGGTGTTTGTCGCTCCAACAGTACAGGTGTTTGTCGCTCCAACAGTACAGGTGTTTGTCGCTCCAACAGTACAGGTGTTTGTCGCTCCAACAGTACAGGTGTTTGTAGCTCCAACAGTACAGGTGTTTGTAGCTCCAACAGTGCAGTAATGCTTGTGGTTCTCGCTCCAACAGTACAGGTGTTTCTAGCTCCAACAGTACAGTAATGATTGTGTTTCTTGCTCCAACAGTACAGTAATGCTTGTGTTTGTAGCTCCAACAGTACAGGTGTTTGTAGCTTCAACAGTACAGGTGTTTGTAGCTCCAACAGTACAGGTGTTTGTATCTCCAACAGTACAGGTGTTTGTAGCTCCAACAGTACAGGTGTTTGTAGCTCCAACAGTACAGGTGTTTGTAGCTCCAACAGTACAGTAATGCTTGTGTTTCTTGCTCCAACAGTACAGTAATGCTTGTGTTTCTAGCTCCAACAGTACAGGTGTTTCTTGCTCCAACAGTACAGGTGTTTCTAGCTCCAACAGTACAAGTGTTTCTTGCTCCAACAGTGCAGGTGTTTCTAGCTCCAACAATACAGGTGTTTGTAGCTCCAACAGTACAGTAATGCTTGTGTTTCTTGCTCCAACAGTACAGGTGTTTGTCGCTCCAACAGTGCAGGTGTTTGTAGCTCCAACAGTACAGGTGTTTCTAGCTCCAACAGTACAGTAATGCTTGTGTTTCTTGCTCCAACAGTACAGGTGTTTCTAGCTCCAACAGTACAGGTGTTTCTTGCTCCAACAGTACAGGTGTTTGTAGCTCCAACAGTACAGGTGTTTGTAGCTCCAACAGTACAGGTGTTTCTCGCTCCAACAGTACAGGTGTTTGTAGCTCCAACAGTACAGGTGTTTCTCGCTCCAACAGTACAGGTGTTTGTAGCTCCAACAGTACAGGTGTTTGTAGCTCCAACAGTACAGGTGTTTGTAGCTCCAACAGTACAGGTGTTTCTAGCTCCAACAGTACAGGTGTTTGTAGCTCCAACAGTACAGTAATGCTTGTGGTTCTCGCTCCAACAGTACAGGTGTTTGTAGCTCCAACAGTACAGGTGTTTGTAGCTCCAACAGTGCAGTAATGCTTGTGGTTCTCGCTCCAACAGTACAGGTGTTTCTAGCTCCAACAGTGCGGTAATGATTGTGTTTCTTGCTCCAACAGTACAGTAATGCTTGTGTTTGTAGCTCCAACAGTACAGTAATGCTTGTGTTTGTAGCTCCAACAGTACAGGTGTTTGTAGCTCCAACAGTACAGGTGTTTGTAGCTCCAACAGTACAGGTGTTTGTAGCTCCAACAGTACAGGTGTTTGTAGCTCCAACAGTACAGGTGTTTGTAGCTCCAACAGTACAGGTGTTTGTAGCTCCAACAGTACAGGTGTTTGTAGCTCCAACAGTACAGGTGTTTGTAGCTCCAACAGTACAGGTGTTTGTAGCTCCAACAGTACAGGTGTTTGTAGCTCCAACAGTACAGGTGTTTGTAGCTCCAACAGTACAGGTGTTTGTAGCTCCAACAGTACAGGTGTTTGTAGCTCCAACAGTACAGGTGTTTCTCGCTCCAACAGTACAGGTGTTTCTCGCTCCAACAGTACAGGTGTTTGTAGCTCCAACAGTACAGTAATGCTTGTGTTTCTTGCTCCAACAGTACAGTAATGCTTGTGTTTCTAGCTCCAACAGTACAGGTGTTTCTTGCTCCAACAGTACAGGTGTTTGTAGCTCCAACAGTACAGGTGTTTGTAGCTCCAACAGTACAGGTGTTTCTCGCTCCAACAGTACAGGTGTTTGTAGCTCCAACAGTACAGGTGTTTCTCGCTCCAACAGTACAGGTGTTTGTAGCTCCAACAGTACAGGTGTTTGTAGCTCCAACAGTACAGGTGTTTGTAGCTCCAACAGTACAGGTGTTTGTAGCTCCAACAGTACAGGTGTTTGTAGCTCCAACAGTACAGGTGTTTGTAGCTCCAACAGTACAGGTGTTTGTAGCTCCAACAGTACAGGTGTTTGTAGCTCCAACAGTGCAGGTGTTTGTAGCTCCAACAGTGCAGGTGTTTGTAGCTCCAACAGTGCAGGTGTTTGTAGCTCCAACAGTGCAGGTGTTTGTAGCTCCAACAGTACAGGTGTTTGTAGTTCCAACAGTGCAGGTGTTTGTAGCTCCAACAGTGCAGGTGTTTGTAGCTCCAACAGTGCAGGTGTTTGTAGCTCCAACAGTGCAGTAATGCTTGTGGTTCTCGCTCCAACAGTACAGGTGTTTGTAGCTCCAACAGTACAGGTGTTTGTAGCTCCAACAGTACAGGTGTTTGTAGCTCCAACAGTGCAGGTGTTTGTAGCTCCAACAGTGCAGGTGTTTGTAGCTCCAACAGTGCAGGTGTTTGTAGCTCCAACAGTGCAGGTGTTTGTAGCTCCAACAGTACAGGTGTTTGTAGCTCCAACAGTACAGGTGTTTGTAGCTCCAACAGTGCAGTAATGCTTGTGGTTCTCGCTCCAACAGTACAGGTGTTTGTAGCTCCAACAGTACAGGTGTTTGTAGCTCCAACAGTACAGGTGTTTGTAGCTCCAACAGTACAGGTGTTTGTAGCTCCAACAGTACAGGTGTTTGTAGCTCCAACAGTGCAGGTGTATGTAGCTCCAACAGTGCAGGTGTTTGTAGCTCCAACAGTGCAGGTGTATGTAGCTCCAACAGTGCAGGTGTATGTAGCTCCAACAGTACAAATAAACAATACACATATAATCCCCAGAAAACTAATAAGTTATATTGGATGAGCCCTGACTACAATACAGTATCTACACTACTGGTCAAAGGTTTTACAACACCTACTCATTCAAGGGTTTTTCTTATTTTTTTACTATTTACTACATTGTAGAATAATAGTGAAGACATCAAAACTATGAAATAACACATATGGAATCATGTAGTAACCAAAAAAGTGTTTAAACAAATCAAAATATATTTCATGTTTGAGATTCTTCAAATAGCCACTCTTTGCCTTGATGACAGCTTTGCACACTCTTGGCATTCTCTCAACCAGCTTCACCTGGAATGCTTTTCTAACAGTCTTGAAGGAGTTCCCACATATGCTGTTCTGCCTTGTTAGCTAGCAAATATATCCAAGTTGGCTGAACTTGAAATATTAAGATTAATTGACTACTCACAAGCACGCGGGCTTGTGCTTGAGAGATTGTTTACGAGACCTGTGTTCATTTTCTATAATGCCTGCTACCAGAAGTTGGTCGTTATTAGTTCATGTACATTATTCATGGTTCTGGTTAAATTTGTAACAAAAATGGCCTTTTCATTGACTGACTTGAAAGCCAGATCTGTGATTATTGCAAAAAAGCAGCTATTTTAAATCATTAGTTTGTCCTATGGTTGTGGAAGGATTATATTTAGCTCAGGTGTAATTTCACAAGCCCTAAATGAATTAGTTTATTGCTGACTGTTTGAAATGCAGTGTATTTTACCTTTTAGTTGTACAGCAACATTTATTTTGAGAAAACATTTAAAAAATCAAGATATATATTGTGAATCGTCCATAAATGTGAAAAAAATCGAGAGATTATTGTTAGGCCATATTGCCCAGCCTTAAACTAGCCTCTCAAAGCACTTCATGATGACAGAAGGGAGCGCTACTTGCCTATAGTCATTTAGTTAATTTACATTCGCTTTCTTGGGTACAGGAACAATGGTGGACATCTTGAAGCAAGTGGGGACAACCGACTGGGATATGGAGAGATTGAATATGTTCGTAAAACACTCCAGCCAGCTGATTTGCACATGTCCTGAGAAAGCGGCTTGCGATGCCATCTGGGCCGGCAGCCTTGCGAGGGTTAACACGCTTAAATGACTGACTTGCGTCGGTCACGGAGAACGAGAACACACAGTCCTCTTGAGCGTCGGAGGCTCCATGTTGTTTTCCTCGAAGCTGGCGAAGAAGGTTTTTAGCTTGTCAGCGACGTGGCTGGCTTTCCTTTTATAACCCGTGATTGTCTGGAGTCCCTGCCACAAGTCTTGTGTCTGAGCTGTTGAATTGGGACTCCACTTTGTCCCTGTACTGTAGTTTAGCCTGTTTGATTGGCTTACGGAGGTCATAGCTGGTCTGTTCCCAGTCACCTTGCAGCGGTTAAATGCGGTGGTTCGCGCTTTCAGTTTTGCTCGAATGCTGCCATCTATCCACGTTTTTTGGGTTTGGATAAGTTCTAATCGTCACAGTGGGAACAACACCCTCTATGCACTTCCTGATGAACCCAGTCACCGAGTCTGTGTATACGTCGATACTATTCTCAGAGGCGACCTGGAACATTTTCCAGTCCGCGTGATCAAAACAATCTTGAAGCATAGATTCTGATTGGTCAGACCAACGTTGAACAGTCCTTACCACTGAAGCTTCCTGTTTTAAGTTTCTGCCTATAGGTGGGGATGAGTAGACTGGAGGTGTGATCTGATTTGCCAAAGGGAAGTTGGGGGAGGGCCTTGTAGCCGTCCCGGAAGGGAGAGTAGCAATGATCCAGGTCTGTGTTGCGCGTGTAGCAGAGGAGATGTGTTGATAGAATTTCGGTAGCGTTTTCCTCAGATATCCTTTATTAAAATCCCCCAGCTACAATAAATGCGGCCTCAGGGTATGCGGTTTCCAGTTTGCACATAGTCCGTTGTAGTTCCTTGAGAGCCGTGTCGGCTTGGGGGGGGAATATACACGGCAGTGACGATGACCGAAGAAAATTCTCGGGATGTAATGCGGTCGCCATTCGATGGTGAAGTATTCCAGATGGGGAGAACAAAAGGACTTGAGTTCCTGGACGTTACAATCACACCATGAGTTGGACGTTCCTGGACGTTACAATCACACCATGAGTTGGACGTTCCTGGACGTTACAATCACACCATGAGTTGGACGTTCCTGGACGTTACAATCACACCATGAGTTGGACGTTCCTGGACGTTACAATCACACCATGAGTTGGACGTTCCTGGACGTTACAATCACACCATGAGTTGGACGTTCCTGGACGTTACAATCACACCATGAGTTGGACGTTCCTGGACGTTACAATCACACCATGAGTTGTTAATCGTCAAACAAACCCCTTCTGCCTTTCTTTCTCCCGGAGAGTTCTTTCTTCCTGTCCGCGCGATGGTTGATAATATGGTGAAACCGTGATATGGACAAAGAGTGATAATATGGTGAAACCGTGATATGGACAAAGAGTGATAATATGGTGAAACCGTGATGTTTTTTTTTAAGGTCCTGGCCATCCTCTGACTTCCCACCCTGATGTGTTTTTGTTTCTGTTATCTCCTCAGATGCCGCTTCTCCACGTTCAAGCAGTGCCAGGAGTGGCTGAAGCGTCTGACCCGGGCCATAGCCCGCCCTGGCAGGCTGGAGGATCTGTTTGCCCTGGCCTATCACGCCTGGTGCCTGGGGGGCAGCACTGACGATGAGGACCAGCACCTACACCTCTGCAGACCAGGTCAGAGACACACACACTCACACACATACACACACACACACACACACACACACACACACACACACACACAGAGAGAGAGAGATACCTACAGGAAATACGTATTTGAGCTGACGGCTCAGAGAACTGGGATTTCTTTATAGCCTTTATCACTTCACTCCCAACAGACGGACTGATATATTCTCTGTGCACGTGGATATATATTCTCTGTGCACGTGGATATATATTGTCTGTGCACGTGGATATATATTCTCTGTGCACGTGGATATATATTCTCTGTGCACGTGGATATATATTCTCTGTGCACGTGGATATATATTCTCTGTGCACGTGGATATATATTCTCTGTGCACGTGGATATATATTCTCTGTGCACGTGGATATATATTCTCTGTGCACGTGGATATATATTCTCTGTGCACGTGGATGCACAGAGAATATACTGATTTTGAGCTGAATAATTAAAATCTTCAGGGAACTGAGGGTTCGGGTTCCCTCATTGTAGCCATTTTGTTCATATCAAATCATCCCTTTCTCTTTGACATCACTCAATCCATCTCCCCCTTTACGCTCTTCATCACTCAATCCATCTCCCCCTTTACGCTCTTCATCACTCAATCTATCTCCCCCTTTACGCTCTTCATCACTCAATCTATCTCCCCCTTTACGCTCTTCATCACTCAATCCATCTCCCCCTTTACGCTCTTCATCACTCAATCCATCTCCCCCTTTACACTCTTCATCACTCAATCCATCTCCCCCTTTACGCTCTTCATCACTCAATCTATCTCCCCCTTTACGCTCTTCATCACTCAATCTATCTCCCCCTTTACGCTCTTCATCACTCAATCCATCTCCCCCTTTACGCTCTTCATCACTCAATCCATCTCCCCCTTTACGCTCTTCATCATCTCAATCCATCTCCCCCTTTACGCTCTTCATCACTCAATCCATCTCCCCCTTTACGCTCTTCATCATCTCAATCCATCTCCCCCTTTACGCTCTTCATCATCTCAATCCATCTCCCCCTTTACGCTCTTCATCATCTCAATCCATCTCCCCCTTTACGCTCTTCATCATCTCAATCTATCTCCCCCTTTACGCTCTTCATCATCTCAATCCATCTCCCCCTTTACGCTCTTCATCATCTCAATCCATCTCCCCCTTTACGCTCTTCATCATCTCAATCCATCTCCCCCTTTATGCTCTTCATCATCTCAATCCATCTCCCCCTTTACGCTCTTCATCATCTCAATCCATCTCCCCCTTTATGCTCTTCATCATCTCAATCCATCTCCCCCTTTACGCTCTTCATCATCTCAATCCATCTCCCCCTTTACGCTCTTCATCATCTCAATCCATCTCCCCCTTTACGCCCTTTCCCTGTGTCTGTAGGTGACCATGTCCTCTTTCTCTGTGTGTCTGTAGGTGATCATGTCCTCTTTCTCTGTGTGTCTGTAGGTGATCATGTCCTCTTTCTCTGTGTGTCTGTAGGTGATCATGTCCGTCAGAGGCTGCAGATGGAGGTGAAGAGGATGGGCTTCGACATGCAGAACGCCTGGAGAGTGTCCGACATCAACCTCAACTACAAGTACGACACACACAGACACAACGCAGAGCAGGAAGATTTATGATCAAACTGCTGCCTCATCAAGTTGACGCGCACACACACACACACACACCACCCCCTTAATTAGCCAGCCCACTCTCTCCTAAGCAGGCACGTCTGTCTGTGCTGTCAAATGGTCCCAGGCTAGCTAGCGGAACAGACTGGATGGGGAGAGTGACTCAGCATTTCAAAGTGCCTTTTCTGTGCCAGTCAGTGTTTGAACTTTCTCTCTCTGTCGTTACTTGGCCCTTGATCATCTGTGTGACAGCTCTGAAGGAGAGGACAGACAGACAGACAGTAGGGAGAATGGACAGACACTAGGGAGAGTGGGAGGGAGAGAAATGAGGATTAGTGGGAGGGAGAGTGGGAGGTAGAGAAAGAAGGATTAGTGGGAGGGAGAGTGGGAGGTAGAGAAAGAAGGATTAGTGGGAGGGAGAGTGGGAGGTAGAGAAAGAAGGATTAGTGGGAGGGAGAGTGGGAGGTAGAGAAAGAAGGATTAGTGGGAGGGAGAGAAAGAAGGATTAGTGGGAGGGAGAGAAAGAAGGATTAGTGGGAGGGAGAGAGGTAGAGAAAGAAGGATTAGTGGGAGGGAGAGAGGTAGAGAAAGAAGGATTAGTGGGAGGTAGAGAAAGGAGGATTAGTGGGAGGGCGAGTGGGAGGTAGAGAAAGGAGGATTAGTGGGAGGGCGAGTGGGAGGTAGAGAAAGGAGGATTAGTGGGAGGGAGAGAGGTAGAGAAAGAAGGATTAGACAGAGGAGTAGAGTAGGAGTCACTGTCATCCCTGTGACAGACTGAGCTCTCTCTCTCTAAAGGACAGTCAGGCCGTGAGGCCCATACAGACTGGTAGTGTACTGTTAGGAGGACTCTGTCTAACCTTCAGAAGTATTCAGACCCTTTGCTATGAGATTTGAAATTGAGCTCAGGTGCATCCATTGATCATCCTTGAGATGTTTCTACAACTTGACTGGAGTCCACCTGTGGTAAATTCAATTGATTGGACATGATTTGGAAAGGCACACACCTGTCTGTATAAGGTCCCACAGTTGACAGTGCATGTCAGAGCAAACACCAAGCCATGAGGTCGAAGGAATTGTCCGTAAAGCTCCGAGACAGGATTGTGTCGAGGCACAGATTTGGGGAAGGGTACCAAAACATTTCTGCAGCATTGAAGGTCCCCAAGAACACAGTGGCCTCCATCATTCTTAAATGGAAGAAAGTTTGGAACCACCAATACTCTTCCTAGAGCTGGCCGCCTGGCCAAACTGAGCAATCAGGGGAGAAGGGCCTTAGTCAGGGAGGTGACCAAGAACTCGATGTTCACTCTGACAGAGCTCCAGAGTTCCACTGTGAAGATGGGAGAACCTACCAGAAAGACAACCATCTCTGCAGCACTCCACCCATCAGGCCTTTATGGTAGAGTGGTCAGACGGAAGCCACTCCTAAGTAAAAGGCACATGACAGCCCGCTTGGAGTTTGCCAAAAAGCACCTAAAGGACTCTCAGACCATGAGAAACAAGATTCTCTGGTCTGATGAAACCAAGATTGAACTCTTTTGGCCTGAATGCCAAGCGTCACGTCTGGAGGAAACCTGGCATCATCCCTACGGTGAAGCATGGTGGTGGCAGCATCATGCTGTGGGGATGTTTTTCAGCAGCAGGGACTGGGAGACTAGTCAGGATCAAGGGAAAGATGAACGGAGCAAAGTGCAGAGAGATCCATGATGAAAACCTCCAGAGGGCTCAGGACCTCAGACTGGGGCGAAGGTTCACCTTCCAACAGGACAACGACCCTAAGCACACAGCCATGACAACGCAGGAGTGGCTTTGTGACAAGTCTCTGAATGTCCTTGAGTGGCCCAGCCAGAGCCCGGACTTGAACCCGATTGAACATCTCTGGAGAGACCTGAAAATAGCTGTGCTGCGACGTTCCCCATCCAACCTGACAGAGCTTGAGAGGATCTGCAGAGAAGAATGGGAGAATTATTGTGTGTAGATTGCTGAGGATTTGTATTTATTTTAATCCATTTAGAATAAGGCTGTAACGTTAACAACATGTGGTTAAAGTCAAGGGGTCTGAATACCTTCTGAATGCACGGTGTAGATGAGGCATGGAGATGGTGTACGTGCTGGAGTGTCAGAATAGATTATAGAATAGATTATAGTAAGAATAGATTATAGTAAGAATAGATTATAGAATAGATTATAGTTAGAATAGATTATAGAATAGGTTATAGTAAGAATAGATTATAGAATAGATTATAGTAAGAATAGATTATAGAATAGATTATAGTAAGAATAGATTATAGAATAGGTTATAGTAAGAATAGATTATAGAATAGATTATAGTAAGAATAGATTATAGAATAGATTATAGTAAGAATAGATTATAGAATAGGTTATAGTAAGAATAGATTATAGAATAGATTATAGTAAGAATAGATTATAGAATAGATTATAGTAAGAATAGATTATAGAATAGATTATAGTAAGAATAGATTATAGAATAGATTATAGTAAGAATAGATTATAGAATAGGTTATAGTAAGAATAGATTATAGAATAGATTATAGTAAGAATAGATTATAGAATAGGTTATAGAATAGATTATAGTTAGAATAGATTATAGAATAGATTATAGAAACATATTTAAAGGATAGTGAGCTATAGGGATAACCTCCTGAATATCTCAGTTTAAGCATTGCTTGGAGAAATCAATCTCACTTTGGATGTTTTATCTGAGAATTAAAAGCCCCCTCTCTAACAGTCTTGGTGCACTACCTTGGTAATTACCCTGCTCTGCTGTGTGCTTTTATATGTCCCAGGGCTTTTATATGTCCCAGGGCTTTTATATGTCCCAGGGCTTTTATATGTCCCAGGGCTTTTATATGTCCCAGGGCTTTTAGAGTCAGGTTCGTCAGTAGTGATACATGTACATTCCTATACGTATCAAGCTACATGCGTTTTATGCAGATGGACCTTATTGCTTAGTGCATATGTAGTGAAGGTGATTTGATAAACTATACGCGCTTGACGAGTAACCTTGCCTTTTGAGCTAAAGACTTCAGCTTGCTGCCTAGGGTTTATCTCAGCGGTCTAATGCAGTATTGTGGCTCGCAGGACACATGGGTTCCAATCCAGTCGACTGTATGATCTGTATATAATCCTAACCCCTCTCCCCTCGTCTCCCCTCGTCTCCCCTCGTCTCCTCTCCTGCCAGGCTGTGCTCCAGCTACCCCCAGAAGCTGCTGGTGCCAGTGTGGATTACAGACAAGGAGTTGGAGAGTGTGGGCTCCTTCAGATCCTCCAAGAGAATCCCTGTGGTGGTCTATAGGTAGGTACACACACACACACACACACACACACACACACACACACACACACACACACACACACACACACACACACACACACACACACACACACACACACACACACACACACACACACACTCGCCATACTATACACACACACACACACACACACACACTCGCCATACTATACACACACACACACACACACTCGCCATAATATACACAAGCACATTTTTGTCATTTAGCAGACACTCTTATCCAGAACGACTTACAGTTAGTGTGTTCACTTTTAAGGTAGCTAGTTTAGACAACCACATCACAATGTTTTTTTTATTTTCTTCTCAATAGAGCAGCCATCAGCAAAGTCAGCACTAGTAAGAAAAGAAAAGACGAGTGTGAGTGTGAGAAAGTCAAGGGTGTTTGTTTTTTGGTCAGGGAAGAGGTAGTTTTTCAGGTGTTGTCGGAAGATGGGCAGGGACTCGGCTGTCCTGATTTTAGGATTTTATGAAGCTCCCCATTAGCTGTTGCAAAAGCAGCAGCTACTGTTCCCGGGTTCTGATATTAGGGGGTGAGCTTGTGCCAGGACAGAGAAGAGCTTAGACTGGGATGAGCCGGCCTCTCGTAGGGGTGGGAGGGCCAAGAGACCAGAGGTGGCAGAACGCAGTGCTCGGGTTAGGGGTGTAGGGTTTGAGCAAGGACTCTGGTTGGGATGTAGGGTTTGAGCATAGCCTGAAGGTAAGGAGGGACAGTCCCCCTTGCTACTCCGTAGACAAGCACCAGGGTCTTGAAGATGATGCAAGCTTCAACTGGAAGCCAGTGGACGGTGCGGAGGAACGGGGAGACGTGGGAGAACTTGGGAATGTTGAACACCAGGCGTGCTGTGGAGTTGCAGGGGTTTGATTGCACAAGCAGGGAGCTTGTGGTAGTTCAGTCGTACTCTACTGATGTTGTTGCAGGGATCGGCAACAAGCAGAGGGATTTTTTGGGCCCCCCAAAGTTTTTAGGATTTTTGTGTAAAATCACCAGCAATTCAGCTGAAAATTAGTTCAATTTAGGAAATCTGTTTCCAAGTATTCCCACAAATAAAAAAGAGACGTACTGTATATGATCGTGTCTCAATGTAATCAAGGTATGAAATAATTATTTTCAAATACAATCTCTTTTTGGGCTTAGTTGTGTTCAATTTGCTGTGTCGTCCCATGGCTGAATTTAGTTGCTTACTTCTGTTGTAGAGCGTGAATCTGCAGGAGCGAGTCACTGCTTTGATGTTTGCAGTTAACGACAGGGTGTTGTCCAGGATCACGCTGCGGTTATTTGCACTCTGGGAGAGGGACACTGAGTTGTCAACCGTGATGGACAGGTCTTGGAGAGGGCAGGCCTTCCCTGGGAGGAAGAGCAGCTCTGTCTTGTTGAGCTTGAGGTGGTGGGCTGTCATCCAAGCTGAAATGTCGGCCAGGCACGCAGAGATACGTGTCACCACCTGGTTGTCAGAAGGAGGAAGAACACACACTGAAACAGACACGGACACACGCACTGAAACAGACACGGACACACACACTGAAACATACACACACACACACACTGAGTTCAGGATTACGCCGAGGTATTCGCACTCTGGGAGAGGGACACAGTTGTCAACCGTGATGGACAGGTCTTGGAGAGGGCAGGCCTTCCCCGGGAGGAAGAGCAGCTCTGTCTTGTCGAGGTTGAGCTTGAGGTGGTGGGCGGTCATCCAAGCAGCTCTGTCTTGTCGAGGTTGAGCTTGAGGTGGTGGGCTGTCATCCAAGCTGAAATGTCGGCCAGGCACGCAGAGATACGTGTCACCACCTGGTTGTCAGAAGGAGGAAGAACACACACTGAAACAGACACGGACACACGCACTGAAACATACACACGGACACACACACTGACAGACACACGCTCTGAAACAGACACACACTGAAACAGACACGGACACACACAGACACGGACACACACACACACACACTGAAACAGACACGGACACGGACACACACACACACTGAAACAGACACGGACACACACACACTGAAACGGACACGGACACACACACACTGAAACGGACACGGACACACACACACTGAAACGGACACGGACACACACACACTGAAACGTACACGCACACTGGCACATTCCAAATATCCTCCCATACCCAGCCTATGGACCAACACATTCCAAACACATGGCTAATGTTTTGACCTGCTCTGGTTTTGTAATGTATTGTTTACTGATGGATAGTCCCCCTATCCTGCCGTCCCACCAGGCACCAGAGGAACGGGGCAGTGATCGCCCGCTGCAGCCAGCCAGAGATCAGCTGGTGGGGCTGGAGGAACACAGAGGATGAGTACCTGGTAACATCCATCTCTAAGGCCTGTCTGATGGACCCCGGGTCCAGGTTCACCTGTGGGGCCCCAGCCTGCAGCCAGCCCCGAGGGGAGGGCCCAGACAGCTCTGACAGCGACTTTGGTAAGGATGTGATCTGGGTTTAGTCTTATTTATTGACCTTAGGTAAGTAACACTGCTCAATGCATTGTAACTGCATCGTCGTGCATTATACCTGCAGGCTTTAAGTTAGGTGTTACCAGCCTTCACTTTACAAGACAAGTTGACAGACGGAGAAGACATTCTCATCAACAGCAATAACCTGGAGAGAGGGGAGAGGGGAGAGGGGAGAGGGGAGAGGAGAGAGGAGAGAGGGGGGAGGAGAGGGGAAAAGGGGAGGAGGAGAGGGTAGAAGGAGAGGGGAGGGAGGGGTGGGTAGGAGGAGAGGGGAGAGGGGAGGGTAGGGGGAGAGGGGAAAGGGGAGAGTAGGAGGGGAAAAGGGGAGGAGGAGAGGGGGGAGGGTAGGAGGGGGGAGGAGAGGGGGGAGGAGGAGGGGTGAGGGGGGAGGAGGAGGGGTGGGGGGGAGGAGAGGGGGGAGGGTAGGAGGAGGGGGGAGGAGGAGGGGTGGGGGGAGGAGAGGGGGGAGGGGAGGGGAGGAGAGGGTGGAGGGGAGGGTAGGAGGAGAGGGGAGGGTAGGAGGTGGAGGAGAGGGGAGAGGGAGGAGGAGGAGGAGAGGGGAGAGGGGAGAGGGAGGAGGAGGAGGAGAGGGGAGAGGGAGGAGGAGGAGGAGAGGGTAGGAGGAGAGGGGAGATGGGGGAGGGTAGGAGGAGAGGGGGGAGGGTAGGGGGAGGGTAGGAGGAGAGGGTAGGGGGAGGGTAGGAGGAGAGGAGAGGAGAGGGGGGATGGGTGGGGGAGGAGAGGGTGGAGGGGAGGGTAGGAGGGGAGGAGAGGGTAGAGGGGGGAGGAGAGGGGAGGGTAGGAGGTGGAGGAGAGGGGAGAGGGAGGAGGAGGAGGAGAGGGGAGAGGGAGGAGGAGGAGGAGAGGGTAGGAGGAGAGGGGGGAGGGTAGGAGGAGAGGGGAGATGGGGGAGGGTAGGAGGAGAGGAGAGGGGGGAGGGTAGGGGGAGGGTAGGAGGAGAGGAGAGGGGGGAGGGAAGGAGGAGAGGGGGAGGGGAGGAGGAGAGGGGAGGGTAAGGGGGGAGGGTAGGAGGAGAGGAGAGGGTGGAGGGGAGGGGGGGAGGAGAGGTAGGGGGGAGGGTAGGAGGTGGAGGGGAGAGGGTAGGAGGAGAGGGAGGAGGAGGGGAGGGTAGGAGGAGATGGGGAGGAGAGGGAGGAGGAGGGGAGGGTAGGAGGAGATGGGGAGGAGAGGAGAGGGGGGAGGGTAGGAGGAGAGGAGAGGGGAGGAGGAGGGAGAGAGGAGAGAGGGGGGAGGGGAGGATGTCTTAACAGCAATAACCTGGGGAAGAGTGGAGCGGAGTTCAGGATTACGCCGAGGTATTTGCACTCTGGGAGAGGGACACAGTTGTCAACCGTGATGGACAGGTCTTGGAATGGGCAGGCCTTCCCCGGGAGGAAGAGCAGCTCTGTCTTGTCGAGGTTGAGCTTGAGGTGGTGGGCTGTCATCCAAGCTTAAATGTCGGCCAGGCACGCAGATACGTGTCACCACCTGGTTGTCAGAAGGAGGAAGAACACACACTGAAACAGACACGGACACACACACTGAAACATACACACGGACACACACACTGAAACAGACGCGGACACACACACTGAAACAGACGCGGACACACACACTGAAACATACACACGGACACACACACTGAAACATACGCGGACACACACACTGAAACATACACGGACACACACACACTGAAACATACGCGGACACACACACTGAAACAGACACGGACACACACACTGAAACAGACACGGACACACACACTGAAACAGACACGGACACACACACTGAAACAGACACGGACTGAAATGGACACGCACACTGAAACATTGTAAATATCCTGGACCAACACATTCCAAACACATGGCTAATGTGTTGACCTGCTCTGGTTTTGTAATGTATTGTTTACTGACGGTTAGTGGAGTGGAGTTCCAGGATCATGCTGAGGTTATTTGCACTCTGGGAGAGGGACACTGAGAGGAGTGGAGTTCCAGGATCATGCTGAGGTTATTTGCACTCTGGGAGAGGGACACTGAGAGGAGTGGAGGTCCAGGATCATGCTGAGGTTATTTGCACTCTGGGAGAGGGACACTGAGAGGAGTGGAGTTCCAGGATCATGCTGAGGTTATTTGCACTCTGGGAGAGGGACACTGAGAGGAGTGGAGTTCCAGGATCATGCTGAGGTTATTTGCACTCTGGGAGAGGGACACTGAGAGAAGTGGAGTTCCAGGATCATGCTGAGGTTATTTGCACTCTGGGAGAGGGACACTGAGAGGAGTGGAGTTCCAGGATCATGCTGAGGTTATTTGCACTCTGGGAGAGGGACACTGAGTGGAGTGGAGTTCACTTTACAATTTAAATACTGTAAATCTCACAGCACTGTCTTTAGCACTTCTTCTTCCCAGTCTGTTGACCCCAGTGGGGAATGGGAGACAGGACATGTGGAACTAACTGCAGCAGATTCAGCTCATTCATTTTTCTCTGACCCAAAAACAACCCCAATTAGATTGATGAGAACTAGCTGCCCTAACAGACAATGAAGACATGCCTGGGATGTGCCATTCTCAATTAACACATTCACATTGGTTCACGAACACACACACACACACACACACACACACACACACACAGACACACACACACACACACACACACACACAAATTGTGGCTGGACAGAGGATAAATTGTCACCAGTCAGGACCGGATGCGTTGGGCTAAAAGGACCATGACTCTTTTGTTTGGTACCTTGTTTATGTGTTGGTGGCCAGGAGTGTGGAGCCCGTTTTGGGAGTGACTGGTCCCCTACCGTCCGTCTCGCTCCCTCCCTCGCTCTCTCAAATCAAATTGTATTTGTCACATGCGCCGAAAACAACCGGTGTAGACCTTTACTGTGAAATGCTTACTTACAAAACCCTTAACCAACAATGCAATGAGTTTAAAAAGAAAAGTACGAATTTGCTAAATAAACTAAAGGAAAAATAGTAACACAATAAAATAACGAGGCTATATACAGGGGGACCGGTACCGAGTCAATGTGCGAGGGTACGAGGTAATTGAGGTAATACAGTGGGGGGAAAAAGTATTTAGTCAGCCACCAATTGTGCAAGTTCTCCCACTTAAAAAGATGAGAGAGGCCTGTAATTTTCATCATAGGTACACGTCAACTATGACAGACAAAATAAGAAAAAAACATCCAGAAAATCACATTGTAGGATTTTTAATGAATCTATTTGCAAATTATGGTGGAAAATAAGTATTTGGTCAATAACAAAAGTTTCTCAATACTTTGTTATATACCCTTTGTTGGCAATGACACAGGTCAAACGTTTTCTGTAAGTCTTCACAAGATTTTCACACACTGTTGCTGGTATTTTGGCCCATTCCTCCATGCAGATCTCCTCTAGAGCAGTGATGTTTTGGGGCTGTCGCTGGGCAACACAGACTTTCAACTCCCTCCAAAGATTTTCTATGGGGTTGAGATCTGGAGACTGGCTAGGCCACTCCAGGACCTTGAAATGCTTCTTATGAAGCCACTCCTTCATTGCCCGGGCGGTGTGTTTGGGATCATTGTCATGCTGAAAGACCCAGCCACGTTTAATCTTCAATGCCCTTGCTGATGGAAGGAGGTTTTCACTCAAAATCTCACGATACATGGCCCCATTCATTCTTTCCTTTACACGGATCAGTCGTCCTGGTCCCTTTGCAGAAAAACAGCCCCAAAGCATGATGTTTCCACCCCCATGCTTCACAGTAGGTATGGTGTTCTTTGGATGCAACTCAGCATTCTTTGTCCTCCAAACACGACGAGTTGAGTTTTTACCAAAAAGTTCTATTTTGGTTTCATCTGACCATATGACATTCTCCCAATCCTCTTCTGGATCATCCAAATGCACTCTAGCAAACTTCAGATGGGCCTGGACATGTACTGGCTTAAGCAGGGGGACACGTCTGTCACTGCAGGATTTGAGTCCCTGGCGGCGTAGTGTGTTACTGATGGTAGGCTTTGTTACTTTGGTCCCAGCTCTCTGCAGGTCATTCACTAGGTCCCCCCATGTGGTTCTGGGATTTTTGCTCACCGTTCTTGTGATCATTTTGACCCTACGGGGTGAGATCTTGCGTGGAGCCCCAGATCGAGGGAGATTATCAGTGGTCTTGTATGTCTTCCATTTCCTAATAATTGCTCCCACAGTTGATTTCTTCAAACCAAGCTGCTTACCTATTGCAGATTCAGTCTTCCCAGCCTGGTGCAGGTCTACAATTTTGTTTCTGGTGTCCTTTGACAGCTCTTTGGTCTTGGCCATAGTGGACTTTGGAGTGTGACTGTTTGAGGTTGTGGACAGGTGTCTTTTATACGGATAACAAGTTCAAACAGGTGCCATTATTACAGGTAACGAGTGGAGGACAGAGGAGCCTCTTAAAGAAGAAGTTACAGGTCTGTGAGAGCCAGAAATCTTGCTTGTTTGTAGGTGACCAAATACTTATTTTCCACCATAATTTGCAAAAAAATTCATTAAAAATCCTACAATGTGATTTTCTGGATGTTTTTTTCTCATTTTGTCTGTCATAGTTGACGTGTACCTATGATGAAAATTACAGGCCTCTCTCATCTTTTTAAGTGGGAGAACTTGCACAATTGGTGGCTGACTAAATACTTTTTTTCCCCACTGTATGTAGTTAGAGGTGACTATGCATAGAAAATGAAGAGAGTAGTACCAGCAGCGTGTGTTTGTTTGTACAAGACTGTGTGTGTGTGTGTGTGTGTGTGTGTGTGTGTGGCGTTAATATGCATGTTTGTGTTGGAGTGTCAGTGTAGTATGTGTGAGTGTGAGTGGTTATAGTCCAGTGAGTCTACATCGAGCCTGTGTAAGAGAGTCAGTAGAATAAAAACAGGGGGTGAATGCAGATAGTCTGGGTAGCCATTTTGATGAACTGTCCAGAAGTCTTATGGCTTGGGGGTAGAAGCTGTTCAGTGTCCTGTTGGTTCCAGACTTGGTGCGTCAGTACCGCTTGCCGTGCGGTAGCAGAGAGAACGGTCTATGACATGGGTGACTGGAGTCTTTGACAATTTTCTGGGCCTTCCTCTGACACCGCCTGGTATATAGGTCCTGGATGGCAGGGGGTTTGGCCCCAGTGATGCACTGGGCCGTACGCACTACCCTCTAGCGCCTTTTGCGATCGGATGCCGAGCAGTTGACATACCAAGCGGTGATGCAACCAGTCAGGATGCTCTCGATGGTGCAGCTGTATAACTTTTTGAGGATCCGAGGACCCATGCTAAATCTTTTCAGCCTCCTGATGGGCAGTAGGCGTTGTGGTGGGCTCTTCACGACTGTCTTGGTGTGTTTGGACCATGATAGTTCCTTTAGTGATGTGGATGACCACCAAGGATCTTGAAGCTCTCGAGCCGCTCCACTACTCTCACTGTCTCTCTCTCTCTCTCTCTCTCTCTCTCTCTCTCTCTCTCTCCCGGTCTCTCTGTGTGTAAATGACTGTGACATGAATGCAGATGGGAGAACAAATTGCATGTATTATTGTTATGATACATTAAGATGGCTTCTCCACAAACCGTAGGAGTCGGAGCCTGTGGGAAAGGGACTGTCTTTTCAGAGAGCACCCACCGTCTATGTCCGTGACTTTCCTGTGTTGAGGTGTGACGTTGACTCTGAGTGGCTCGACATTGATTGAGTCGAGTGGGAGAGGGATAGCCTGGTACCAGACCTGTTTGTGCTGTATAGCGGACTATAGGTGTTAGTTGACCATAGCGGTTGGCCACACAGCACAAACAGGTCTGGGACCAGGCTAGGCAGACAGAGAATGTTGTCTAACTCTAAATGGCAGGCCACTGATTGAGGTAGTGGATGAGAAATGTAGGTTAGTAGCCCCGGGCCTGGTTTCCCAAAAGCATCTTAAGGCTAAGTTCATCGATAGGATCCTATTGTTCTAAGGTGAACATAGCCTTAAGATGCTTTTGGGAAAACCGGGCCCTTGTTTATCTGTGAGTAATGACTATCTGAGATGTTTCTGCGTGATGAGGCTCTGCCCCACCTACCGATCACAGACCCCTAGCAATGTTGTTTTCGCCTGTCGCTGTGGTAGCTGTTACTAAGCAGTGCTGCAGTGGTCATCATCAGGAGGAGATATTGATTTTCTCCAGGGGTCGAGCTGAGCCAGCACTATCGATCATCACGCCCCTGTCCCTAACCCTCCTCTCTCCGTTTTAACCCTCCACTCTCCCGCTCTCTCGCTCTCTCCTACGCCATCCCTCAATCTCTCATTCTCTCTACCTGTCCCCTATCCACACCACTCTCTCCCAACTCGCCATCTCTCATTCTCTCTACCTGTCCCCTATCCACACCACTCTCTCCCAACTCGCCATCTCTCATTCTCTCTACCTGTCCCCTATCCACACCACTCTCTCCCAACTCGCCATCTCTCATTCTCTTTACCTGTCCCCTATCCACACCACTCTCTCCCAACTCGCCATCTCTCATTCTCTTTACCTGTCCCCTATCCACACCACTCTCTCCCAACTCGCCATCTCTCATTCTCTCTACCTGTCCCCTATCCACACCACTCTCTCCCAACTCTCCATCTCTCATTCTCTCTACCTGTCCCCTATCCACACCACTCTCTCCCAACTCGCCATCTCTCATTCTCTCTACCTGTCCCCTATCCACACCACTCTCTCCCAACTCGCCATCTCTCATTCTCTCTACCTGTCCCCTATCCACACCACTCTCTCCCAACTCGCCATCTCTCATTCTCTCTACCTGTCCCCTATCCACACCACTCTCTCCCAACTCGCCATCTCTCATTCTCTTTACCTGTCCCCTATCCACACCACTCTCTCCCAACTCGCCATCTCTCATTCACTCTACCTGTCCCCTATCCACACCACTCTCTCCCAACTCGCCATCTCTCATTCTCTCTACCTGTCCCCTATCCACACCACTCTCTCCCAACTCGCCATCTCTCATTCTCTCTACCTGTCCCCTATCCACACCACTCTCTCCCAACTCGCCATCTCTCATTCTCTTTACCTGTCCCCTATCCACACCACTCTCTCCCAACTCGCCATCTCTCATTCTCTTTACCTGTCCCCCCACACCACACCACTAAATCTAAAACTGAAATCTAAATCCTCCCTCCCTCAGACTCCTCTCTGACAGGATGCCCAGGCCCTGATGCCAACACTGCGCCACAAAAGCTTCTCATCCTCGATGCCCGCTCCTATACCGCTGCAGTGGCCAACCGCGCCAAGGGAGGTGGCTGTGAGTGTGAAGGTCGGTGAACACACATTTATTCCTCTCTTCTGTAGCTACTGTCATGAGCCAGTCACATGTCTTGTTGACATTCAAACCCGTCAGCCTGACAGACTTGTGTGTTCTGAGCTGGAATCAATCAGGTTATCTAGCAGGTTAAGAGCGTTGGGCCAGTAACCGAAAGGCCGCTGGATCGATTCCCCCGAGCCGACTAGGTGAAAAATCTGTCTGTGCCCTTGAGCCCTTAATCCTAAATGCTCCTGTAAGTCTCTCTGGATAAGAGCGTCTGCTAAATGACAACAATGTAGACGTAAATGTTGAGAGTCCCTAAGCAGTAGAGAGAAATCGTACTTTGTGTCTGTTTACTTCTGACTGATGACATTCTTGTCTCTGTGTGTGTCTGCAGAGTATTAATACCCCATGTGACTGATGCTATTGTGTGTTTCAGAGTACTACCCTAACTGTAGTCTTATGTTTCAGAGTACTACCCTAACTGTAGTCTTATGTTTCAGAGTACTACCCTAACTGTAGTCTATGTTTCAGAGTACTACCCTAACTGTAGTCTTATGTTTCAGAGTACTACCCTAACTGTAGTCTTATGTTTCAGAGTACTACCCTAACTGTAGTCTTATGTTTCAGAGTACTACCCTAACTGTAGTCTTATGTTTCAGAGTACTACCCTAACTGTAGTCTTATGTTTCAGAGTACTACCCTAACTGTAGTCTTATGTTTCAGAGTACTACCCTAACTGTAGTCTGTTTCAGAGTACTACCCTAACTGTAGTCTGTTTCAGAGTACTACCCTAACTGTAGTCTTATGTTTCAGAGTACTACCCTAACTGTAGTCTTATGTTTCAGAGTACTACCCTAACTGTAGTCTTATGTTTCAGAGTACTACCCTAACTGTAGTCTGTTTATGTTTCAGATTACTACCCTAACTGTAGTCTGTTTCAGAGTACTACCCTAACTGTAGTCTTATGTTTCAGAGTACTACCCTAACTGTAGTCTGTTTCAGAGTACTACCCTAACTGTAGTCTTATGTTTCAGAGTACTACCCTAACTGTAGTCTTATGTTTCAGAGTACTACCCTAACTGTAGTCTTATGTTTCAGAGTACTACCCTAACTGTAGTCTGTTTATGTTTCAGATTACTACCCTAACTGTAGTCTGTTTCAGAGTACTACCCTAACTGTAGTCTTATGTTTCAGAGTACTACCCTAACTGTAGTCTGTTTCAGAGTACTACCCTAACTGTAGTCTGTTTCAGAGTACTACCCTAACTGTAGTCTTATGTTTCAGAGTACTACCCTAACTGTAGTCTTATGTTTCAGAGTACTACCCTAACTGTAGTCTTATGTTTCAGAGTACTACCCTAACTGTAGTCTGTTTATGTTTCAGATTACTACCCTAACTGTAGTCTGTTTCAGAGTACTACCCTAACTGTAGTCTTATGTTTCAGAGTACTACCCTAACTGTAGTCTGTTTCAGAGTACTACCCTAACTGTAGTCTTATGTTTCAGAGTACTACCCTAACTGTAGTCTTATGTTTCAGAGTACTACCCTAACTGTAGTCTTATGTTTCAGAGTACTACCCTAACTGTAGTCTTATGTTTCAGAGTACTACCCTAACTGTAGTCTGTTTATGTTTCAGAGTACTACCCTAACTGTAGTCTGTTTCAGAGTACTACCCTAACTGTAGTCTTATGTTTCAGAGTACTACCCTAACTGTAGTCTTATGTTTCAGAGTACTACCCTAACTGTAGTCTTATGTTTCAGAGTACTACCCTAACTGTAGTCTTATGTTTCAGAGTACTACCCTAACTGTAGTCTTATGTTTCAGAGTACTACCCTAACCGTAGTCTGTTTCAGAGTACTACCCTAACTGTAGTCTTATGTTTCAGAGTACTACCCTAACTGTAGTCTGTTTCAGAGTACTACCCTAACTGTAGTCTGTTTCAGAGTACTACCCTAACTGTAGTCTTATGTTTCAGAGTACTACCCTAACTGTAGTCTGTTTATGTTTCAGATTACTACCCTAACTGTAGTCTGTTTCAGAGTACTACCCTAACTGTAGTCTTATGTTTCAGAGTACTACCCTAACTGTAGTCTTATGTTTCAGAGTACTACCCTAACTGTAGTCTATGTTTCAGAGTACTACCCTAACTGTAGTCTTATGTTTCAGAGTACTACCCTAACTGTAGTCTTATGTTTCAGAGTACTACCCTAACTGTAGTCTTATGTTTCAGAGTACTACCCTAACTGTAGTCTTATGTTTCAGAGTACTACCCTAACTGTAGTCTTATGTTTCAGAGTACTACCCTAACCGTAGTCTGTTTCAGAGTACTACCCTAACTGTAGTCTATGTTTCAGAGTACTACCCTAACTGTAGTCTTATGTTTCAGAGTACTACCCTAACTGTAGTCTATGTTTCAGAGTACTACCCTAACTGTAGTCTGTTTCAGAGTACTACCCTAACCGTAGTCTGTTTCAGAGTACTACCCTAACCGTAGTCTGTTTCAGAGTACTACCCTAACCGTAGTCTGTTTCAGAGTACTACCCTAACTGTAGTCTTATGTTTCAGAGTACTACCCTAACTGTAGTCTATGTTTCAGAGTACTACCCTAACTGTAGTCTTATGTTTCAGAGTACTACCCTAACTGTAGTCTTATGTTTCAGAGTACTACCCTAACTGTAGTCTGTTTCAGAGTACTACCCTAACTGTAGTCTATGTTTCAGAGTACTACCCTAACTGTAGTCTGTTTCAGAGTACTACCCTAACTGTAGTCTGTTTCAGAGTACTACCCTAACTGTAGTCTTATGTTTCAGAGTACTACCCTAACTGTAGTCTTATGTTTCAGAGTACTACCCTAACTGTAGTCTATGTTTCAGAGTACTACCCTAACTGTAGTCTTATGTTTCAGAGTACTACCCTAACTGTAGTCTGTTTCAGAGTACTACCCTAACTGTAGTCTTATGTTTCAGAGTACTACCCTAACTGTAGTCTGTTTCAGAGTACTACCCTAACTGTAGTCTGTTTCAGAGTACTACCCTAACTGTAGTCTTATGTTTCAGAGTACTACCCTAACTGTAGTCTTATGTTTCAGAGTACTACCCTAACTGTAGTCTATGTTTCAGAGTACTACCCTAACTGTAGTCTTATGTTTCAGAGTACTACCCTAACTGTAGTCTATGTTTCAGAGTACTACCCTAACTGTAGTATGTTTATGTTTCAGAGTACTACCCTAACTGTAGTCTATGTTTCAGAGTACTACCCTAACTGTAGTCTTATGTTTCAGAGTACTACCCTAACTGTAGTCTATGTTTCAGAGTACTACCCTAACTGTAGTATGTTTATGTTTCAGAGTACTACCCTAACTGTAGTCTATGTTTCAGAGTACTACCCTAACTGTAGTCTATGTTTCAGAGTACTACCCTAACTGTAGTATGTTTATGTTTCAGAGTACTACCCTAACTGTAGTCTATGTTTCAGAGTACTACCCTAACTGTAGTCTTATGTTTCAGAGTACTACCCTAACTGTAGTCTATGTTTCAGAGTACTACCCTAACTGTAGTCTTATGTTTCAGAGTACTACCCTAACTGTAGTCTGTTTCAGAGTACTACCCTAACTGTAGTCTTATGTTTCAGATTACTACCCTAACTGTGAGGTGATGTTTATGGGCATGGCCAACATCCACTCCATTAGGAACAGCTTCCAGTCCCTCCGAGCCGTCTGCAGCCAGATCCCCGACCCTGGGAAGTAAGTGGATCCCTCTGACATATCTCCTATCATCCCTCCATTCCCTTCTCCAGGCATCAGTAAGTTTACACCACAGGGAGGGAGGGAATGCAGTCAGCTACAATCCAGCCTCATTCCTGCTGGGCAGGCCAGCTGTCTGTCTCTAAAGTGTGTTTGTGGTGTTTATGTATTTGCGTGTGTGCTGTGTCAGACCTGGGTTCAAATAGTATTTGAAATAATTTCAAATATTTAAGCTGTGCTTTTATTGAACTTGCCTGTCACACACTAGAGAAGCAATAGAAAAGTCCCAAGAGGGCAAATCCTGCCACCTGGGACTCCAGGCTGGCTAAAGCAAACGCTCAAAGTACCTGAAAGATTTCAAATAGTATTTTAACCCACGTCTTGTATGTGTCTCCTTGCATGTGGACAGTGCATGCCCCAACTGCCCAACTGGAATCAGTGATGCACGCAGAGGGTTATTCTAGTGGTAGACTTCCTGGTATTCTAAAAGAGGTGCTGTAGTGAGTGACCCTCTTTAAAATGACAGAGCCCATTACTTACAGAGCTAGGTCAGGGGATCCCCTCCCTCTTCCCCCTGCCTCTCCCTGGTGTCCAGGTTATCCCCGGTTACTCAACCCAGCAGTGTTTATTTACCTTCAGAAGCCTGGGGCTCCCTCGGAATACATTCTGGAACCTCTAGACCTGTTCTCATTGGTCGCCCCTCGGTTTGTGCATTCACAGCTGGCTGTCTGCTCTGGAGAGCACCCGTTGGCTGCAGCACCTGTCCGTCATGCTGAAGGCAGCCACTCTGGTGTGCTCTGCGGTGGAAAGGGAGGGACGTCCAGTTCTGGTGCATTGTTCAGACGGGTGGGACCGCACCCCCCAGATTGTGGCGCTCGCCAAGATCCTGCTGGACCCATTCTATAGGACACTAGAGGTAGACACTCACACTGGCCCTTAGGATACTGTGGTGCAATGATGAAAACAGTGTGCTTCTTTTATACGGACACTTAACACTGATGCAGCAAATATCAGGTTTTATGTTCTGATAGTACGTTGATGGTACGACCAGTTGTGTCACACATCCTATTGAATTTACAACAACACACACACCTTTTATACAGTGATAGGTTTTATTTACACATACGTGTCACAAGGGAGCCCTTTGTCAGTTTACAATAAAGAAAAGTGAATTGCAGTGATGTGAGAGATGACTGGATCTGACTTGGCCTCGCCATCCACAGGGTTTCCAGGTGCTGGTGGAGACGGAGTGGTTGGACTACGGTCATAAGTTTGGCGACCGCTGCGGTCACCAGGAGAATGCCGATGACGTGAGTGAGCAGTGCCCCGTCTTCCTCCAGTGGCTGGACTGTGTTCATCAGCTGCTCAAACAGTTCCCCTGCCTCTTCGAGTTCAACGAAGCCTTCCTGGTACGTCCACTGCACCTCGCCTTTCCACAGCTTCTTTTCTTTCTCTCTGTTCTACACCCATACATTCTCTCACTTGCTTTCTTTCTCTTTACCTCTCCTTATTTCTCAATCTCTCTTTCTCTCTTTTCATTCGGTCTCTCGTTCTCTTGGCTCTTACCTGGTCTCTCTTTCTCTCTTTTCATTCGTTCTCTTGGCTCTTACCTGGTCTCTCTTTCTCTCTTTTCATTCGTTCTCTTTGAAGAGTAAGGCATGTTACTAATATTCTGTTGGTAAAAGACCTTTCTTAAAGATCATTTAAAGTTTCTACATGAAATAGATATCAGAGTGTCACCTTTGAGCAACAGTGTTATGTGTGTTGTATGGAAGGACTTAACCGTATATGACTGTACTCTGTTTAGTTCTGTTTAGGAGTGTAGTGTTACTGAATGTGTATTGGCATAACCGTGCATGTTGTGTTCCTCTCCTCTCAGGTCAAGCTGGTTCAGCACACATACTCCTGCCTGTACGGGACGTTCCTGTGTAACAACGGGCGGGAGAGAGAGGCCCGCAACATCTACAAACGCACCTGCTCCGTCTGGTCTCTGCTCCGCACCGGCAACAAGAACTTCCAGAACTTCCTCTTTATCCCCAGTCATGATATGGTAACCGCTCCTGTCCCCGCTTCTCTCCGCTTCTTATCTCTTCTCCTCTCCTGGTTATTAACAGAGGGATCTGGTGTGCTTCAGACAGTAGCAAAATGTCAGAAGGGCAGAAAATAATTTTTGGGGGCCAGATATACTGAGGGTTTTTTCCATTTTCACATTGACACAGTGTATCGATTTCTTTCCCTGTCCAATACACTTCTGAGGATGCCGAGGCTCAGAGTGTGTCTATACAATGACTGGAGCTATTTGGTACTTTTGTTGACCTTTTAACCTCCTAGAGTCGATGGCGGAAATCTAATTAGCATTTTAAAAAATCCCCATAAAAATCTGTCAGTTTAAGCTAGAGATATCTGGGTTTTTTTTTTGCATGGGCTGCGTCTCAATCCACCGCATGGGCCTGCGTCTCAATCCACCGCATGGGCTGCGTCTCAATCCACCACACCCGCCGATGTCGCACTTCCGCATCCTGCGGTGAAAGGTGACAGAGCTAGAGCGGTGTCAGACCGTGAGACGTCTCGAAAATCGGTCTTCTCACAAAATGGTCTGTAGCGTCCGAACGGTTTGACCTACACACTGATATGACCTCTCTGTGGAAAGGTGAGACTCTCACCAACACGTTTTTGCTCTTGGACGCCTAACAGGCCTCACAAGACTTATCTGAAGGTCCTCCCCCAACGGTACCAGTTGAAAATATTAATGGAAGTGCACTACCGGTCAAAGGTTTTAGAACACCTACTCATTCAAGGGGTTTTTCTTTATTTGTAATATTTTCTACATTGTAGAATAATAGTGAAGACATCAAAACTATGAAATAACACACATGGAATCATGTAGTAACCAAATAAGTGTTAAACAAATCAAAATATATGTTATATTTGAGATTCTACAAAGTAGCCACCCTTTGCCTTGATGACAGCGTTGCACACTCTTGGCATTAGCAAGTATGTGGACACCTGCTTGTCGAACATCTGATTCCAAAATCATGGGCATTAATATGGAGTTGGTCCCCCCTTTGCTGCTATAACAGCCTCCCCTCTTCTGGGAAGGCTTTCCACTAGATGTTGGAACATTGCTGTGGGGACTTGCTTCCATTCAGCCACAAGAGCATTAGTGAGGTCAGGCACTGATGTTGGGCGATTAGGCCTGGCTCGCAGTCTGCGTTCCAATTCATCCCAAAGGTGTTCGATGGGGTTGAGGTCGGGGCTCTGTGCAGGCCAGTCAAGTTCTTCCACACCGATCTTGACAAACCATTTCTGTATGGACCTCGCTTTGTACATGGGGGCATTGTCATGCTGAAACAGGAAAGGGCCTTTCCCAAACTGCTGCCACAAAGTTGGAAGCACAGAGTGTCATTGTATGCTGTAGCGTTAAGATTTCCCTTCACTGGAGCTAAGGGGCTTAGCGCGAACCATGAAAAACAGCCCCAGACTATTATTCCTCCTCCACCAAACTTTACAGTTGGCACTATGCATTGGGGCAGGTAGCATTCACCTGGCATCCGCTAAACTCAGATTCGTCCGTCGGCCTGCCAGATGGTGAAGCGTGATTCATCACTCCAGAGAACGCGTTTCCACTGCTCCAGAGTCCAATGGCGGCGAGCTTTACACCTCTCCATTCGACGCTTGGCATTGGGCATGGTGATCTTAGGGTTGTGTGATGCTGCTCTGCCATGGAAACTAATTTCATGAAGCTCCCAATGAACAGTTATTGTGCTGATGTTGCTTCCAGAGGCAGTTTGGAACTCGGTAGTGAATGTTGCAACTGAAGACAGACGATTTTTACACGCTACGCGCTTCAGCACTCGGTGGTCCCGTTCTGTGAGCTTGTGTGGCCTACCACTTAGCGGCTGAGCCGTTGTTGCTCCTAGACGTTTCCACTTCACAATAACAGCACTTACAGTTGACCGGGGCAGCTCTAGCAAGGCAGAAATTTTACGAACTGACTAGGTGGAAAGGTGGCATCCTATGATGGTGCCACGTTGGAAGTCACTGAGCTCTTCAGTACCGGCCATTTCTACTGCCAATGTTTGTCTATGGAGATTGCATGGTTGTGTGTTCGATTTTATACACCTGTCAGCAACGGGTGTGGCTGAAATAGCCGAATCCACTAATTTGAAGACGTGTCCACATACTTTTAAATGGCTTTACTGAGATCATTTTTTGTGTTCGTCTATTATTGACCTCTGCTCCTAACCCTCCCTGTCCCTTGTGTCCAGGTGCTGCAGCCGGTGTGCCACACCCGGGCCCTGCAGCTGTGGACGGCCGTCTACCTGCCCACCTCCTCACCCTGCACCTCTGCCGAGGACGCCATGGAGCTCTACCTGTCCCCCGGCCTACAGGGAGACGAGCTCACCTCACGGTCCCTGGACAGGTAGGGCTTTCCACTCACTCCAGTCTTCTGTCTCTTAGTGCATTTGTAAAACCATTGACTTAATTCTATCTCCTTGTATCTCTGAGCTCTCTGTGTTTCCAAGGGCTTATTTTCGGTATTGTTTTTAAGGATTTACTCACGGTGGGGTAAATCATGATGAACAGGCTCAGTGTATCTACAGCTCTAGTGTTTAGATCCTGCCTGCCCTCTAGTGGTACAGAAGGGAAGCTCACCTGCCTGCCCTCTAGTGGTACAGAAGGGAAGCTCACCTGCCTGCCCTCTAGTGGTACAGAAGGGAAGCTCACCTGCCTGCCCTCTAGTGGGACAGAAGGGAAGCTCACCTGCCTGCCCTCTAGTGGTACAGAAGGGAAGCTCACCTGCCTGCCCTCTAGTGGGACAAAAGGGAAGCTCACCTGCCTGCCCTCTAGTGGTACAGAAGGGAAGCTCACCTGCCTGCCCTCTAGTGGTACAGAAGGGAAGCTCACCTGCCTGCCCTCTAGTGGTACAGAAGGGAAGCTCACCTGCCTGCCCTCTAGTGGTACAGAAGGGAAGCTCACCTGCCTGCCCTCTAGTGGGACAAAAGGGAAGCTCACCTGCCTGCCCTCTAGTGGGACAAAAGGGAAGCTCACCTGCCTGCCCTCTAGTGGGACAAAAGGGAAGCTCACCTGCCTGCCATCTAGTGGGACAAAAGGGAAGCTCACCTGCCTGCCCTTTTGTGGTACAGAAGGGAAGCTCACAGATGAGGGAAGCTCCACCACTTTCATTAACTTGAGATTTGTATTTATTCCCCTCTGTGCAGGCTTCCTAAGACTCGCTCCATGGACAACCTGGTGTCTGCCTGTGAGAACGGGGTGGCCCTCACCCGCACCTCCAGCGACCCCAACCTCAATAAGCATTGTCAGGAGGGCCGCACGGGCCTTGGCCTGGAGCCTATGGCTGCTATAGGAGGAGGGGCCGCACCCGACAGCCCAGAGGACGTCAGCCCTGACACGGGATTGGAAAGCGATGACTCTGAGGTGGAGCCCGTCACTCAAATCCCTCCTACCACACCCCTGGAGATGGAGCCGAGGGAAGAGGGCTTTGAGGAGGAGGAGTTGAGAGAGGAGATCTGTCTCACCACCCAGCCCCTGCCCTCCCTGCCCCTCTCCCCCATCGCTCTGGAGCAGGGCCTCGCCCACCTCCCCTCTCTCCCCCTGCCCACACCAATCCTCCATCAGACCCTCTCCCAGACCACCAGCCCCCCAGTTCCTCCCCCTCGACTGCCACATCAGATGGCTGACAGTCACTCCAGGACTGCCTTGGTCACTACCCGTCCTGCCTCCATACCATCACCACCTGCCTGGAAGGGCCCACTACCGGCAGCCGTTCTGAACAGGCCTATCACCAATGGCCTCCAGATCGGACGCTCCACTTCTTCAGAGCTGCTGGCCCCTGAGCAGCTAGTTCCCATACTTCCTACGGCCATGGAGGACTCCACCGAGACGCTCACAGACGAAACAGAGGCCCCACCAACGCTACCCCCTAGCAGGAGAGAAAGTCTAGGCCAGGCCCAGGCCCCAGAGTGGGCCTTACCCCAGGCCCAGGGAGAGGAGGGAGAGGGGAAGAGGACAGAGGGTGTGAGTGGCAGAGACCTGGTGCCTCTGAGAGGACGTGTGATAGCAGTACCAACATCAAAGGTAGCAGCGTCCTTCGCCTCCACAGTGCCCCCTGTTGACAACAGCCAGGCGGTGGAGGTGCGACGCCGGGTCTCTCAGAGCCAACTGCGTGTCAGTGAGGAGCTGTCTCTGCTGGGCTCTCGCTGGGAGAGTGTCCAGGGCCTGGTCCAGTCTGCCTGCAGCACTGCAGCCAGCCACTCTGGACTCTCAGCCAACCTCTCGTCAGGCTTCTGTCGAGCCCTTCAGCCCACTGCCTACCAGAGTCGACGCCTGGCTGGCAAGCTGCTGCGCGCCCAGGGCATGGCCGTGCCCAACGGCGTGCCTAACGGAGGTTCGCAGTACGGCCGAAGGGAGAGGGAGGACAGGGTGCGCTCCTCGGCTCCAGCCCCAGCCAGCTCCAGCCCTGTCAGGTCCGGGTCAGGCTGGCTCTCTGCAGTCAGAAGCAGCCCGGGCTACGCTGCCATCATGTGCCCAACCACCACCAGCGCTCCACCCGCCTTTTCAATCCGCCAGCTCCTCCCAGCCTCTCCCTGCTCCTCGGCCTCCCCCGTGCCCTCCTCCCAGCCCCCCCCGGCCTACCTGGATGATGACGGGCTGCCGGTGCCCGTGGACGCGGTGCAGCAGCGCCTCAGGCAGATGGAGGCGGGGTATAAACAGGAAGTGGAGGTGCTGAGATGCCAGGTGCGCCAGCTGCAGATGAGGCTGGAGAGGAAACAGTACGGCACGCCGCCCTCCGAGCCTGACGTCGACTACGAGGACGACATTGTGAGTAGATCTCCTACTTGGACTTTGAACCCCAATGTATTATTACTGTGATGTGAAAGGATATACATGTAGGACATTACTAAATACTTCATAATTACAACCCAAATGTTAACTTTGGTGGAATTGCCCTTTAATAGAGAGCCAATCCCTCAATAGCCAGTAAACGAAAAGTTGCTGGTTCGTATTCCCGAGCCGACTAGGTGAAAAAATTTACCGATGTGCCCTTAAGCAAGGCATTTAACCCTAATTGCTCCTCTAAGTGTCTTTGGATAAGAGCGTCTGCTAAATGACATGTATATGTGCTAGTGGGGTTAGTTGTAATAGTTGTCTCTGTACAAAAAAACAAAGGAAAGTGTGGAACTGTCTCTCTCGCTCTCTCTCATCATGTCACCCTCCCTCTCATTTTCACCTGTCTGACCGCTTGTCTGTCCTCTTGTCTGTCCTCTCCGTCTCCAGACGTGTCTGCGTGAGTCAGACGACAGTGATGAGGAGGACAGTCTATCGGACCACAGCGAGGACCGTTTCTCCGAGGGCAGCTGGGACAGAGTGGAGCAGAAGGAGACAGAGGTCAGCGTCCCTCATAGTCTCCTATCCCTAACCCTGCCCCCTAACCCTAACCCTGTAGTCTACTGCCCCCTAACCCTAACCCCACCCCTAACCCCACCCCTAACCCCTAACCCTCATAGTCTACTGCCCCCTAACCCCTAACCCTCATAGTCTACTGCCCCCTAACCCCTAACCCCTAACCCTCATAGTCTACTGCCCCCTAACCCCTAACCCTCATAGTCTACTGCCCCCTAACCCCTAACCCTCATAGTCTACTGCCCCCTAACCCCTAACCCCTAACCCTCATAGTCTACTGCCCCCTAACCCCTAACCCTCATAGTCTACTGCCCCCTAACCCCTAACCCCTAACCCTCATAGTCTACTGCCCCCTAACCCTCATAGTCTACTGCCCCCTAACCCCTAACCCTCATAGTCTACTGCCCCCTAACCCCTAACCCTCATAGTCTACTGCCCCCTAACCCCTAACCCTCATAGTCTACTGCCCCCTAACCCCTAACCCTCATAGTCTACTGCCCCCTAACCCCTAACCCTCATAGTCTACTGCCCCCTAACCCCTAACCCCTAACCCTCATAGTCTACTGCCCCCTAACCCCTAACCCTCATAGTCTACTGCCCCCTAACCCCTAACCCTCATAGTCTACTGCCCCCTAACCCCTAACCCTCATAGTCTACTGCCCCCTAACCCCTAACCCTCATAGTCTACTGCCCCCTAACCCCTAACCCCTAACCCTCATAGTCTACTGCCCCCTAACCCCTAACCCCTAACCCTCATAGTCTACTGCCCCCTAACCCCTAACCCTCATAGTCTACTGCCCCCTAACCCCTAACCCTCATAGTCTACTGCCCCCTAACCCTCATAGTCTACTGCCCCCTAACCCCTAACCCTCATAGTCTACTGCCCCCTAACCCCTAACCCTCATAGTCTACTGCCCCCTAACCCCTAACCCTCATAGTCTACTGCCCCCTAACCCCTAACCCCCATAGTCTACTGCCCCCTAACCCCTAACCCTCATAGTCTACTGCCCCCTAACCCCTAACCCTCATAGTCTACTGCCCCCTAACCCCTAACCCTCATAGTCTACTGCCCCCTAACCCTCATAGTCTACTGCCCCCTAACCCCTAACCCCTAACCCTCATAGTCTACTGCCCCCTAACCCTAACCCCTAACCCTCATAGTCTACTGCCCCCTAACCCCTAACCCTCATAGTCTACTGCCCCCTAACCCCTAACCCTCATAGTCTACTGCCCCCTAACCCCTAACCCTCATAGTCTACTGCCCCCTAACCCCTAACCCTCATAGTCTACTGCCCCCTAACCCCTAACCCTAACCCTCATAGTCTACTGCCCCCTAACCCCTAACCCTCATAGTCTACTGCCCCCTAACCCCTAACCCTCATAGTCTACTGCCCCCTAACCCCTAACCCTCATAGTCTACTGCCCCCTAACCCCTAACCCTCATAGTCTACTGCCCCCTAACCCTCATAGTCTACTGCCCCCTAACCCCTAACCCTCATAGTCTACTGCCCCCTAACCCTCATAGTCTACTGCCCCCTAACCCTCATAGTCTACTGCCCCCTAACCCCTAACCCTCATAGTCTACTGCCCCCTAACCCCTAACCCTCATAGTCTACTGCCCCCTAACCCCTAACCCTCATAGTCTACTGCCCCCTAACCCCTAACCCTCATAGTCTACTGCCCCCTAACCCCTAACCCTCATAGTCTACTGCCCCCTAACCCCTAACCCTCATAGTCTACTGCCCCCTAACCCCTAACCCTCATAGTCTACTGCCCCCTAACCCCTAACCCTCATAGTCTACTGCCCCCTAACCCCTAACCCCTAACCCTCATAGTCTACTGCCCCCTAACCCCTAACCCTCATAGTCTACTGCCCCCTAACCCCTAACCCCTAACCCTCATAGTCTACTGCCCCCTAACCCCTAACCCTCATAGTCTACTGCCCCCTAACCCTCATAGTCTACTGCCCCCTAACCCCTAACCCTCATAGTCTACTGCCCCCTAACCCCTAACCCCCATAGTCTACTGCCCCCTAACCCCTAACCCCTAACCCTCATAGTCTACTGCCCCCTAACCCTAACCCCTAACCCTCATAGTCTACTGCCCCCTAACCCCTAACCCCTAACCCTCATAGTCTACTGCCCCCTAACCCCTAACCCCTAACCCTCATAGTCTACTGCCCCCTAACCCCTAACCCTCATAGTCTACTGCCCCCTAACCCCTAACCCCTAACCCTCATAGTCTACTGCCCCCTAACCCCTAACCCCTAACCCTCATAGTCTACTGCCCCCTAACCCCTAACCCTCATAGTCTACTGCCCCCTAACCCCTAACCCTCATAGTCTACTGCCCCCTAACCCTCATAGTCTACTGCCCCCTAACCCCTAACCCTCATAGTCTACTGCCCCCTAACCCCTAACCCTCATAGTCTACTGCCCCCTAACCCCTAACCCTCATAGTCTACTGCCCCCTAACCCCTAACCCCTAACCCTCATAGTCTACTGCCCCCTAACCCCTAACCCTCATAGTCTACTGCCCCCTAACCCTAACCCCTAACCCTCATAGTCTACTGCCCCCTAACCCCTAACCCCTAACCCTCAGTCTACTGCCCCCTAACCCTCATAGTCTACTGCCCCCTAACCCCTAACCCTCATAGTCTACTGCCCCCTAACCCCTAACCCCTAACCCTCATAGTCTACTGCCCCCTAACCCTAACCCCTAACCCTCATAGTCTACTGCCCCCTAACCCCTAACCCTCATAGTCTACTGCCCCCTAACCCCTAACCCTCATAGTCTACTGCCCCCTAACCCCTAACCCCCATAGTCTACTGCCCCCTAACCCCTAACCCCTAACCCTCATAGTCTACTGCCCCCTAACCCCTAACCCTCATAGTCTACTGCCCCCTAACCCCTAACCCTCATAGTCTACTGCCCCCTAACCCCTAACCCTCATAGTCTACTGCCCCCTAACCCCTAACCCTCATAGTGTACTGCCCCCTAACCCCTAACCCTCATAGTCTACTGCCCCCTAACCCCTAACCCTCATAGTCTACTGCCCCCTAACCCCTAACCCCTAACCCTCATAGTCTACTGCCCCCTAACCCCTAACCCCTAACCCTCATAGTCTACTGCCCCCTAACCCCTAACCCTCATAGTCTACTGCCCCCTAACCCTCATAGTCTACTGCCCCCTAACCCCTAACCCTCATAGTCTACTGCCCCCTAACCCCTAACCCCCATAGTCTACTGCCCCCTAACCCCTAACCCCTAACCCTCATAGTCTACTGCCCCCTAACCCTAACCCCTAACCCTCATAGTCTACTGCCCCCTAACCCCTAACCCCTAACCCTCATAGTCTACTGCCCCCTAACCCCTAACCCCTAACCCTCATAGTCTACTGCCCCCTAACCCCTAACCCTCATAGTCTACTGCCCCCTAACCCCTAACCCCTAACCCTCATAGTCTACTGCCCCCTAACCCCTAACCCCTAACCCTCATAGTCTACTGCCCCCTAACCCCTAACCCTCATAGTCTACTGCCCCCTAACCCCTAACCCTCATAGTCTACTGCCCCCTAACCCTCATAGTCTACTGCCCCCTAACCCCTAACCCTCATAGTCTACTGCCCCCTAACCCCTAACCCTCATAGTCTACTGCCCCCTAACCCCTAACCCTCATAGTCTACTGCCCCCTAACCCCTAACCCCTAACCCTCATAGTCTACTGCCCCCTAACCCCTAACCCTCATAGTCTACTGCCCCCTAACCCTAACCCCTAACCCTCATAGTCTACTGCCCCCTAACCCCTAACCCCTAACCCTCAGTCTACTGCCCCCTAACCCTCATAGTCTACTGCCCCCTAACCCCTAACCCTCATAGTCTACTGCCCCCTAACCCCTAACCCCTAACCCTCATAGTCTACTGCCCCCTAACCCTAACCCCTAACCCTCATAGTCTACTGCCCCCTAACCCCTAACCCTCATAGTCTACTGCCCCCTAACCCCTAACCCCCATAGTCTACTGCCCCCTAACCCCTAACCCTCATAGTCTACTGCCCCCTAACCCCTAACCCTCATAGTCTACTGCCCCCTAACCCCTAACCCTCATAGTCTACTGCCCCCTAACCCCTAACCCCTAACCCTCATAGTCTACTGCCCCCTAACCCCTAACCCCTAACCCTCATAGTCTACTGCCCCCTAACCCCTAACCCTCATAGTCTACTGCCCCCTAACCCCTAACCCCTAACCCTCATAGTCTACTGCCCCCTAACCCCTAACCCTCATAGTCTACTGCCCCCTAACCCTAACCCTCATAGTCTACTGCCCCCTAACCCCTAACCCTCATAGTCTACTGCCCCCTAACCCCTAACCCTCATAGTCTACTGCCCCCTAACCCCTAACCCTCATAGTCTACTGCCCCCTAACCCCTAACCCTCATAGTCTACTGCCCCCTAACCCCTAACCCCTAACCCTCATAGTCTACTGCCCCCTAACCCCTAACCCTCATAGTCTACTGCCCCCTAACCCCTAACCCTCATAGTCTACTGCCCCCTAACCCCTAACCCCTAACCCTCATAGTCTACTGCCCCCTAACCCTCATAGTCTACTGCCCCCTAACCCCTAACCCTCATAGTCTACTGCCCCCTAACCCCTAACCCCTAACCCTCATAGTCTACTGCCCCCTAACCCTAACCCTCATAGTCTACTGCCCCCTAACCCCTAACCCTCATAGTCTACTGCCCCTAACCCCTAACCCTCATAGTCTACTGCCCCCTAACCCCTAACCCTCATAGTCTACTGCCCCCTAACCCCCCTAACCCCTAACCCCCCCCTAACTTTATACTACATTGTACACTACAGCCCCTCCCACTCACCTTTTACCTTTCTGCCCCAGATACCTATATACATATACTATATACCGATACACTGTTCTAATAGGTGTCTGTCTGTCTGTCTGTCTGCAGGTCACAAGATGGGTCCCCGATCACATGGCCTCCCATTGTTTCAACTGCGACTGTGAGTTCTGGATGGCCAAGAGACGTCATCACTGCAGGTTTGTTAAGCTTTACCTTTGATCACTAATGGAAGCATTAATCAAGATGTCCCTAGATAAGATATCATAAGTAAGCTCCTGTAAAGTGTAGGATAATGAACATTAGTCTATACCTTCAACGCTCAGCAGATTTTATACCACACCTACTAGGGATTTTAGATTTTAAAAACGACAGCTCCTGTTTAGCAAAAAGTTTTACTTTTTACTTAAAGTTTTATATTTGGGTTAGGGTTTGTTTTACCGACCTTAGTTGAATGCACTCTCTGGATAAGAGCGTCTGCTGAGTGACTGAAATGTGAATCTAGTTGACTCTGTCTCTGTCTCCTCAGGAACTGTGGCAATGTGTTCTGTAAAGACTGCTGCCACCTGAAGCTGCCCATCCCAGACCAGCAGCTGTATGACCCTGTCTTGGTGTGTAACGTCTGCTATGACCTGCTGCTGGAGGCCAGGAACAGAGAGATCCGCAGCCAGCAGCTCAAGAAGCCCATCGCCACAGCCTCCAGCTGAGAGACAGGAGAGAGAGAGAGAGCCCTTTTTTACTGAATGGCCCAGTCCTGGCTCAGTCTGGCCTGGCTTGGCTCGGTTCAGTTTGGCCCAGTTAGGAACTGGATCAGCACCATCTTGGATCAGCTTTGGACAGATATGAGCCAAGTGCCCCATTCACACTACCCTAACATGGTCTGGTCTGGTCTTGGCTGGGGGGGGGGGGGGTGAGCAGGTCTTGTTGCTCTGTGGGAGGGAGGGAGAGTCTTGTTGCTCTGTGGGAGGGAGGGAGGGTCTTGTTGCTCTGTGGGAGGGAGGCCACTGACTGCTGTGGATGAGAGAGACTGACAGGAGTAGAGGAGGGGATGGCAGTGAATGAACTGGAGGAGGAGGAAGAGGAGCGGATGGTATGGAGGCTATCCCACTGAGTTGAACCCCTTTTGGTCGAACACGTTTCCAGCTTGGAAGGAAGGCTGCCCTGCCCTGCCCTGCCCTGCCCTGCCCTGCCCTGCCCTGCCCTGCCCTGCCCTGCCCTGCCCTGGGGCTGTTGTCCTCTAGTGGTGCCTCAGATACCCCCCCCCCCCCCCCCCCCCCCCCCCCCCGATGCCCCATATCGCCCCCCTGCTCCTGTAACCTACTGGGAGGTGTTCCATCATCTCAAACCTACCTGACTGCCCCCCCCCCCCCACACACACACACACTCTAGTGCATCCCTGTCACACACCAACCAACCACCCTATGATGTACCTCCCCCCCCCAAACACACACACCTACTCGCCTCAGAGGACAATCTCTCACCCTCCTAAAGTACGGGGGACTCCAAAGCCTTTACCTGTTCTACTGGTGGCTGACGATAACTTTAAAAAGCTAAATGCTGCTACAGTATCTAAAAAGTCTAATTTTGTATTATTATTATTTTGTGCACTACAAGCTCTTTGTCTATTTCAGCGAATTTGAGACCAAACTCGAGCGAAAGGGAGAAAATCTGCTGTTTACTTGCGGTCGTATCTTTTTTGTGGAGTTTGAATGTAAACGTTTTGAAATGAAATGGACAAGTGTTGGAGTAACTGGAAGACTGGTGATATTAGGTCGGTTGTGTACTTGTTCATTCCTTCAATGTTATTTCAAAAAAAAAAAGAAAGATATGCACAGTCAATGTGGTTCTGTCTTTGTCAAGTCAAGTGTAGCCCTGACAACATGTAGAACGTCCTGAGGTATCCCACTATCTGTGTGGACAAAGGTTCATTAGAACAGATCAATAAATGTCATTCGGATATGCACCTGATCAGAGGAGTCTCTTCAAAAAGAAACATTTGAATGGAAAGGCTAAGCATCCAGACGAGACAAGCTGTTGCCATGTTTCCAAATAGAGTGTTTTTCTGCAATGTTGTCGTACAGTATGACTTACAATGAAAGGTCACTGGAAAGTACTTGATGGTCGTTAGCTGATGGGAGGGAGGGAGGGAGGGGTTTTGAATAATGGAGTATACTTCTACACTGCTGTGTACAGTAGCATGGTTCCGCTTTGACTGCTCAAACCCTCCTCTTTTAATCAACCCTTCTCGTCAGGTTCCTGTCCCAGAATGTTAATGCCTGGCGTTTTAAAAAGACTGGAGAACGTACTAAAGTGCTATGAATTTCTTTCTTTTTTTTCCTCTGTACGGTAGGGGGAGTTTGGCTAGCCTTGTATCTGAACTGAATTTGCCATGTCACCAAACGCAAGTGAAACTGTTGTGGAACGTAGTGAAATCAGTTTGGATGCCATGCTAGAGTTTGGCTGTGGTTTCTACAAATTGTCCTATGGCAAAAAGGTCTGTTTTTTTGTTCCTTGTTCGTTGAGACAGAAGTGCCATATTTTCTTTATTTTTGTCTTTGTTTTTGAAAGCCTTTTTCTCATGGAGACGACAGCAGGTAACTAAACTGAACTGGCCAATACTTGGTTTGCTTTAATGGTAGCTGCTTAACAACATGAAAAATAATTTAAAGATCAGAACAGGGAAATGTCCATTAGATAAAGAGGTAAAGAGAATGATTTGTTAATAAATGTATGAACTGAAGATTTAAATGAGATAGTGATGAGCCTGTATGGTTGTCATGGTTATCCATTGCCTAATAACATTTGGGGCCTTTCACGCGGTGTTGATGGCAAAATCTGAACGAGGAGGAAGTGGAACCCCGATATGTAATATAATATATAGTTATCTGATTCAGTACTAGTGGCTAAAACCTGTCACTTAGCGAATAATTGTGTAAAGAACTCAAATGCACTGTAAAAGAGATCCTATGGGTTAAAATAAAAAATATTCTCTATATCAAGTATGTGCTTAATCTCCATTCTGTTTTATGTTATTATGGTGTAATAATGGCATTGTGCAACCATGGACTGTTTTTATCTTCAAAGCTTTTTCAGTGCACAATTGGGAGTTTTGGGGTATTTTAACAAAGAAGAGTCAATCATGCACAAAACAGGCTTTGAGTTAATACTACTACCACCTGTCCCTTTTACCTATCCAGGTCCAGGACAGGAAGCTTGGCTGTACACCAATCACAGGACAGGGGGCTTGGCTGTACACCAATCACACTGAGACACCCCCACACCCTTCCCTCTACATGCCAACCCAGGAAGTAGAGCAGGTGGATTGGAGAGCTCCTGGCAATGCCATCCCTCTAAAGCAGGGATGGACAACCAGCGGCCCGCGGCCCCCCCCCCCCTCCTCCTTTTTGAAGGACCTCAGCTCAATTTCAGCAAGTTATAATAGTAGAATACACAAGGTGTAATTTCAAAATTAGTTTGTGCGTCTGCAATTTTTCTTTTATGTCAGTCACTGATAGTCACTCAATTAGCTCATGTCAGCAAACAAATTTTTAACTGGTAAGTTAGTCTAGCGGCCAGCTATCTAAACTTAGTAAAATCACCGGCCTGGGGGCCCTCATTTGATTTTGTTAGTCACTCACTCAGATATAATATTAACTGTAAACATTTCTCTCGATCCTAAATGTGTACATGTGGTTACGCTAACCTGTGAACAACTGCGGTCGTGATGAGTTCAGATTTTTTGTGGCCCCCACCCCTATCAAAGTGGCCCCCACCCCTATCAAAGTGGCCCCCACCCCTATCAAAGTGGCCCCCACCCCTATCAAAGTGGCCCATCCCTGCTCTACAGGTTACTATGTCAAGGACATGATCATTCCTCGTCATCATTCATTGTGTTATATTATGTTTCTTCCAGAGAGTTAGCTAGCTAGTTAACCTCATATTGCACGTTGTAGGTGGTGAGGTTTTGTACGTGCTTTAGCCTCGGACGCTGGCAAGATGGCCTGACGGAGGGAATCGAATGGGATACATCATTTTGGGCTGATGTCAGTTGAGGTAATATGCCATTAGTAACAGAACAATAGATCATAGAGATATTGGCAGTGTACAGTTGATTTAATTATGACCCTCTGGTAATGGTTATTCATTTCACATGGATGCTGTGCCCCTGATGGACGTCCCCTGGCGGGACTCCCTACAAACACGCCACTTCAATACAGCTACGACCAGAAGTGACTTCCTAGCAGGTTAGGAGAGCATTTTTGCTAACTCTTTTCCTAACCTTAACCTAATTATCCTAACCAGCTATGTTAATTCTCCTAACCTCCTGCGTAAGTTTTCCTAACCTGCTATGTTAATTCGCCTAACCTCCTGTGTAAATTCTCCTACCCTCCTACATAAGTTATCCTAACCTGCTACGTTAATTCTCCTAACCTCCGTAAGTTCTCCTAACCTGCTACGTTAATTCTCCTAACCTCCTACATAAGTTCTCCTAACCTGCTACGTTAATTCTCCTAACCTCCTACATAAGTTATCCTAACCTGCTACGTTAATTCTCCTAACCTCTGTAAGTTCTCCTAACATGCTACGTTAATTCTCCTAACCTCCGTAAGTTCTCCTAACCTGCTATGTTAATTCTCCTAACCTCTGTAAGTTCTCCTAACCTGCTACGTTAATTATCCTAACCTCCGTAAGTTCTCCTAACCTGCTACGTTAATTATCCTAACCTCCTGTGTACGTTCTCCTAACCTCTGTAAGTTCTCCTAACTTGCTACGTTAATTCTCCTAACCTCCGTAAGTTCTCCTAACCTGCTATGTTAATACTCCTAACCTGCTACATTAGTTATCCTAACCTGCTACGAAAAAGGCACTTCTGATTGTAGCTGTTTCGAGGTGGCGTGTTTTTAGGGAATCTCGTCCCCCATGGCATATCCTAGTGAGAAATAACTTCCTGTATTTCCAAAATTGACCACAAGGTGGTAGTGTTCTGAAGTGAATACAGTTCATTTAATTCTGTATGCCACAGTTTAATATTGACACAGTACAGTAATAAAGCACCTCTATGCAGGCTGTGCTTCATCAGAGATCGCTTTCTCAGAAAGTGCTTCATGCCATTTTCTGACTGTGTGTTGGAGGTAGGGGACATTGACATTCATACATTGCATTCAACTCCAGTATGTACTTCTCACCTCTAAAATCGCATGTCCATATACGCCTCTCTCTGTGTATGTGTGTGTCTCTCTCTATCTCTCTCTGTGTCTGTACAGCCATACAGGATGACCACAGTTTTAATCTTGACAGCAATAAACAAAGCTGCCTCCCCTCTATGACCAGGAGGTGAAAGGCTCTGTGTAGCCGGGGTAGACAGACAGGCCAAGGTAGACAGACAGGCCAGGGTAGACAGACAGGCCAAGGTAGACAGACAGGCCAAGGTAGACAGACAGGCCAAGGTAGACAGACAGGCCAAGGTAGACAGACAGGCCAAGGTAGACAGACAGGCCAAGGTAGACAGACAGGCCAGGGTAGACAGACAGGCCGGGGTAGACAGACAGGCCAGGGTAGACAGACAGGCCAGGGTAGACAGACAGGCCAGGGTAGACAGACAGGCCGGGGTAGACAGACAGGCCAGGGTAGACAGACAGGCCGGGGTAGACAGACAGGCCAGGGTAGACAGACAGGCCGGGGTAGACAGACAGGCCAGGGTAGACAGACAGGCCAAGGTAGACAGACAGGCCAAGGGTAGACAGACAGGCCGGGGTAGACAGACAGGCCAGGGTAGACAGACAGGCCGGGGTAGACAGACAGGCCGGGGTAGACAGACAGACAGGCCAGGGTAGACAGACAGGCCGGGGTAGACAGACAGGCCGGGGTAGACAGACAGACAGGCCAGGGTAGACAGACAGGCCGGGGTAGACAGACAGGCCGGGGTAGACAGACAGACAGGCCAGGGTAGACAGACAGGCCGGGGTAGACAGACAGGCCAGGGTAGACAGACAGGCCAGGGTAGACAGACAGGCCGGGGTAGACAGACAGGCCAAGGGTAGACAGACAGGCCAAGGTAGACAGACAGGACAGGGTAGACAGACAGGCCAAGGTAGACAGACAGGTCAGGGTAGACAGACAGGCCAGGGTAGACAGACAGGCCAGGGTAGACAGACAGGCCAGGGTAGACAGACAGGCCAAGGGTAGACAGACAGGCCAAGGTAGACAGACAGGACAGGGTAGACAGACAGGCCAGGGTAGACAGACAGGCAAGGGTAGACAGACAGGCCAGGGTAGACAGACAGGCCAGGGTAGACAGACAGGCCAAGGTAGACAGACAGGCCAAGGTAGACAGACAGGCCGGGGTAGACAGACAGGCCAGGGTAGACAGACAGGCAAGGGTAGACAGACAGGCCAGGGTAGACAGACAGGCAAGGGTAGACAGACAGGCCAGGGTAGACAGACAGGCCACAGGCCGGGGTAGACAGACAGGCCGGGGTAGACAGACAGGCCAGGGTAGACAGACAGGTCAGGAGGGGCAACATAATATAGAGATGGGGAGAACAGGAGAAAGTGTAATCCTTTGTAATGTTCTGATTGTTCCATGTTGTTGCTGTGGGACTCCCTACTGGTACTGAGGGAGACAGTATTATGGAAACCCTAGTGGTACTGAGGGAGACAGTATTATGGAAACCCTAGTGGTACGGAGGGAGACAGTATTATGGAAACCCTAGTGGTACGGAGGGAGACAGTATTATGGAAACACTAGTGGTACTGAGGGAGACAGTATTATGGAAACCCTAGTGGTACGGAGGGAGACAGTATTATGGAAACCCTAGTGGTACTGAGGGAGACAGTATTATGGAAACCCTAGTGGTACGGAGGGAGACAGTATTATGGAAACCCTAGTGGTACGGAGGGAGACAGTATTATGGAAACCCTAGTGGTACGGAGGGAGACAGTATTATGGAAACACTAGTGGTACTGAGGGAGACAGTATTATGGAAACCCTAATGGTACGAAGGGAGACAGTATTATGGAAACCCTAGTGGTACTGAGGGAGACAGTATTATGGAAACCCTAGTGGTACGGAGGGAGACAGTATTATGGAAACACTAGTGGTACTGAGGGAGACAGTATTATGGAAACCCTAATGGTACGAAGGGAGACAGTATTATGGAAACCCTAATGGTACGAAGGGAGACAGTATTATGGAAACCCTAATGGTACGAAGGGAGACAGTATTATGGAAACCCTAGTGGTACGGAGGGAGACAGTATTATGGAAACCCTAGTGGTACGAAGGGAGACAGTATTATGGAAACCCTAGTGGTACGGAGGGAGACAGTATTATGGAAACCCTAGTGGTACGGAGGGAGACAGTATTATGGAAACCCTAGTGGTACGGAGGGAGACAGTAACATGGAAACCCTAGTGGTACTGAGGGAAACAGTAACATGGAAACCCTAGTGGTACGGAGGGAGACAGTAACATGGAAACCCTAGTGGTACGGAGGGAGACAGTATTATGGAAACCCTAGTGGTACGGAGGGAGACAGTATTATGGAAACCCTAGTGGTACGGAGGGAGACAGTAACATGGAAACCCTAGTGGTACGGAGGGATACAGTAACATGGAAACCCTAGTGGTACGGAGGGAGACAGTATTATGGAAACCCTAGTGGTACTGAGGGAAACAGTAACATGGAAACCCTAGTGGTACGGAGGGGGACAGTAACATGGAAACCCTAGTGGTACGGACGGGGAAAGTAACATGGAAATCCTAGTGGTACGGAGGGAGACAGTAACATGGAAACCCTAGTGGTACGGAGGGAGACAGTATTATGGAAACCCTAGTGGTACGGAGGGAGACAGTATTATGGAAACCCTAGTGGTACGGAGGGAGACAGTAACATGGAAACCCTAGTGGTACGGAGGGATACAGTAACATGGAAACCCTAGTGGTACGGAGGGAGACAGTAACATGGAAACCCTAGTGGTACGGAGGGAGACAGTATTATGGAAACCCTAGTGGTACGGAGGGAGACAGTATTATGGAAACCCTAGTGGTACGGAGGGAGACAGTAACATGGAAACCCTAGTGGTACGGAGGGAGACAGTATTAAGGAAACCCTAGTGGTACGGAGGGAGACAGTATTATGGAAACCCTAGTGGTACGGAGGGGGACAGTAACATGGAAACCCTAGTGGTACGGAGGGAGACAGTATTATGGAAACCCTAGTGGTACGGAGGGAGACAGTATTATGGAAACCCTAGTGGTACGGAGGGAGACAGTAACATGGAAACCCTAGTGGTACGGGGGAGACAGTAACATGGAAACCCTAGTGGTACGGAGGGAGACAGTAACATGGAAACCCTGGTGGTACGGAGGGAGACAGTATTATGGAAACCCTAGTGGTACGGAGGGAGACAGTATTATGGAAACCCTAGTGGTACGGAGGGAGACAGTATTATGGAAACCCTGGTGGTACTGAGGGAGACAGTAACATGGAAACCCTAGTGGTACGGAGGGATACAGTATTATGGAAACCCTAGTGGTACGGATGGAGACAGTAACATGGAAACCCTGGTGGTACGGAGGGAGACAGTATTATGGAAACCCTAGTGGTACAGAGGGAGACAGTATTATGGAAACCCTAGTGGTACGGAGGGAGACAGTTTTATGGAAACCCTAGTGGTACAGAGGGATACAGTATTATGGAAACCCTAGTGGTACGGAGGGAGACAGTAACATGGAAACCCTAGTGGTACTGAGGGAAACAGTAACATGGAAACCCTAGTGGTACGGAGGGGGACAGTAACATGGAAACCCTAGTGGTACGGAGGGAGACAGTAACATGGAAACCCTAGTGGTACGGAGGGAGACAGTATTATGGAAACCCTAGTGGTACGGAGGGAGACAGTATTATGGAAACCCTAGTGGTACGGAGGGAGACAGTAACATGGAAACCCTAGTGGTACGGAGGGAGACAGTATTAAGGAAACCCTAGTGGTACGGAGGGAGACAGTATTATGGAAACCCTAGTGGTACGGAGGGAGACAGTAACATGGAAACCCTAGTGGTACGGAGGGAGACAGTATTATGGAAACCCTAGTGGTACGGAGGGAGACAGTATTATGGAAACCCTAGTGGTACGGAGGGAGACAGTAACATGGAAACCCTAGTGGTACGGGGGAGACTAACATGGAAACCCTAGTGGTACGGAGGGAGACAGTAACATGGAAACCCTGGTGGTACGGAGGGAGACAGTATTATGGAAACCCTAGTGGTACGGAGGGAGACAGTATTATGGAAACCCTAGTGGTACGGAGGGAGACAGTATTATGGAAACCCTGGTGGTACTGAGGGAGACAGTAACATGGAAACCCTAGTGGTACGGAGGGATACAGTATTATGGAAACCCTAGTGGTACGGATGGAGACAGTAACATGGAAACCCTGGTGGTACGGAGGGAGACAGTATTATGGAAACCCTAGTGGTACAGAGGGAGACAGTATTATGGAAACCCTAGTGGTACGGAGGGAGACAGTTTTATGGAAACCCTAGTGGTACAGAGGGATACAGTATTATGGAAACCCTAGTGGTACGGAGGGAGACAGTAACATGGAAACCCTAGTGGTACTGAGGGAAACAGTAACATGGAAACCCTAGTGGTACGGAGGGGGACAGTAACATGGAAACCCTAGTGGTACGGACGGGGAAAGTAACATGGAAATCCTAGTGGTACTGAGGGAGACAGTAACATGGAAACCCTAGTGGTACGGTGGGAGACAGTAACATGGAAACCCTAGTGGTACGGAGGGAGACAGTATTATGGAAACCCTAGTGGTACGGAGGGGGACAGTAACGTGGAGACCCTAGTGGTACGGAGGGAGACAGTATTATGGAAACCCTTGTGGTTCGGAGGGAGACAGTAACATGGAAACCCTAGTGGTACGGAGGGAGACAGTATTATGGAAACCCTAGTGTTACGGAGGGAGACAGTATTATGGAAACCCTAGTGGTACGGAGCGAGACAGTAACATGGAAACCCTAGTGGTACTGAGGGAGACAGTATTATGGAAACCCTAGTGGTACGGTGGGAGACAGTAACATGGAAACCCTAGTGGTACGGAGGGAAACAGTAACATTCAAACCCTAGTTGTACTGAGGGAGACAGTATTATGGAAACCCTAATTGTACGAAGGGAGACAGTATTATGGAAACCCTAGTGGTACGGCGGGAGACAGTAACATGGAAACCCTAGTGGTACGGAGGGAGACAGTATTATGGAAACCCTAGTGGTACGGAGGGAGATAGTATTATGGAAACCCTAGTGGTACGGAGGGAGACAGTATTATGGAAACCCTAGTGGTACGGAGGGAGATAGTATTATGGAAACCCTAGTGGTACGGAGGGAGACAGTATTATGGAAACCATAGTGGTACGGAGGGAGACAGTATTATGGAAACCTTGGTGGTACTGAGGGAGACAGTAACATGGAAACCCTAGTGGTACGGAGGGATACAGTATTATGGAAACCCTAGTGGTACGGATGGAGACAGTAACATTGAAACCCTGGTGGTACGGAGGGAGACAGTATTATGGAAACCCTAGTGGTACAGAGGGGGACAGTATTATGGAAACCCTAGTGGTACGGAGGGATACAGTTTTATGGAAACCCTAGTGGTACAGAGGGATACAGTATTATGGAAACCCTAGTGGTACGGAGGGAGACAGTAACATGGAAACCCCAGTGGTACTGAGGGAAACAGTAACATGGAAACCCTAGTGGTACTGAGGGAAACAGTAACATGGAAACCCTAGTGGTACTGAGGGAAACAGTAACATGGAAACCCTAGTGGTACGGAGGGGGACAGTAACATGGAAACCCTAGTGGTACGGACGGGGAAAGTAACATGGAAATCCTGGTGGTACTGAGGGAGACAGTATTATGGAAACCCTAGTGGTACGGCGGGAGACAGTAACATGGAAACCCTAGTGGTACGGAGGGAAACAGTAACATTCAAACCCTAGTTGTACTGAGGGAGACAGTATTATGGAAACCCTAATTGTACGAAGGGAGACAGTATTATGGAAACCCTAGTGGTACGGCGGGAGACAGTAACATGGAAACCCTAGTGGTACAGAGGGAGACAGTATTATGGAAACCCTAGTGGTACGGAGGGAGATAGTATTATGGAAACCCTAGTGGTACGGAGGGGGACAGTAACATGGAAACCCTAGTGGTACGGGGGAGACAGTAACATGGAAACCCTAGTGGTACGGATGGAGACAGTATTATGGAAACCCTGGTGGTACGGAGGGAGACAGTATTATGGAAACCCTAGTGGTACGGAGGGAGACAGTATTATGGAAACCCTAGTGGTACTGAGGGAGACAGTAACATGGAAACCCTAGTGGTACTGAGGGAGACAGTATTATGGAAACCCTAGTGGTACAGATGGAGACAGTATTATGGAAGCCCTAGTGGTACGGTGGGAAACAGAAACATGGAAACACTAGTGGTACAGGGGAGACAGTAACATGGAAACCCTAGTGGTACGGAGGGAGACAGTAACATGGAAACCCTAGTGGTACTGAGGGAGACAGTATTATGGAAACCCTAGTGGTACAGATGGAGACAGTATTATGGAAACCCTAGTGGTACGGAGGGAGACAGTAACATGGAAACCCTAGTGGTACAGATGGAGACAGTATTATGGAAGCCCTAGTGGTACGGAGGGAAACAGAAACATGGAAACACTAGTGGTACAGGGGAGACAGTAACATGGAAACCCTAGTGGTACGGAGGGAGACAGTAACATGGAAACCCTGGTGGTACGGAGGGAGACAGTATTATGGAAACCCTAGTGGTACGGAGGGAGACAGTATTATGGAAACCCTAGTGGTACGGAGGGAGACAGTATTATGGAAACCCTGGTGGTACTGAGGGAGACAGTAACATGGAAACCCTAGTGGTACGGAGGGATACAGTATTATGGAAACCCTAGTGGTACGGATGGAGACAGTAACATGGAAACCCTGGTGGTACGGAGGGAGACAGTATTATGGAAACCCTAGTGGTACAGAGGGAGACAGTATTATGGAAACCCTAGTGGTACGGAGGGAGACAGTTTTATGGAAACCCTAGTGGTACAGAGGGATACAGTATTATGGAAACCCTAGTGGTACGGATGGAGACAGTATTATGGAAACCCTGGTGGTACGGAGGGAGACAGTATTATGGAAACCCTAGTGGTACGGAGGGAGACAGTATTATGGAAACCCTAGTGGTACTGAGGGAGACAGTAACATGGAAACCCTAGTGGTACGGAGGGATACAGGTTTATAGAAACCCTAGTGGTACGGAGGGATACAGTATTATGGAAACCCTAGTGGTACGGAGGGAGACAGTAACATGGAAACCCTAGTGGTACTGAGGGAGACAGTATTATGGAAACCCTAGTGGTACAGATGGAGACAGTATTATGGAAGCCCTAGTGGTACGGAGGGAAACAGAAACATGGAAACACTAGTGGTACAGGGGAGACAGTAACATGGAAACCCTAGTGGTACGGAGGGAGACAGTAACATGGAAACCCTAGTGGTACTGAGGGAGACAGTATTATGGAAACCCTAGTGGTACAGATGGAGACAGTATTATGGAAACCCTAGTGGTACGGAGGGAGACAGTAACATGGAAACCCTAGTGGTACGGGGGAGACAGTAACATGGAAACCCTAGTGGTACGGAGGGAGACAGTAACATGGAAACCCTGGTGGTACGGAGGGAGACAGTATTATGGAAACCCTAGTGGTACGGAGGGAGACAGTATTATGGAAACCCTAGTGGTACGGAGGGAGACAGTATTATGGAAACCCTGGTGGTACTGAGGGAGACAGTAACATGGAAACCCTAGTGGTACGGAGGGATACAGTATTATGGAAACCCTAGTGGTACGGATGGAGACAGTAACATGGAAACCCTGGTGGTACGGAGGGAGACAGTATTATGGAAACCCTAGTGGTACAGAGGGAGACAGTATTATGGAAACCCTAGTGGTACGGAGGGAGACAGTTTTATGGAAACCCTAGTGGTACAGAGGGATACAGTATTATGGAAACCCTAGTGGTACGGAGGGAGACAGTAACATGGAAACCCTAGTGGTACTGAGGGAAACAGTAACATGAAAACCCTAGTGGTACTGAGGGAAACAGTAACATGGAAACCCTAGTGGTACGGAGGGGGACAGTAACATGGAAACCCTAGTGGTACGGACGGGGAAAGTAACATGGAAATCCTAGTGGTACTGAGGGAGACAGTAACATGGAAACCCTAGTGGTACGGTGGGAGACAGTAACATGGAAACCCTAGTGGTACGGAGGGAGACAGTATTATGGAAACCCTAGTGGTACGGAGGGGGACAGTAACGTGGAGACCCTAGTGGTACGGAGGGAGACAGTATTATGGAAACCCTTGTGGTTCGGAGGGAGACAGTAACATGGAAACCCTAGTGGTACGGAGGGAGACAGTATTATGGAAACCCTAGTGTTACGGAGGGAGACAGTATTATGGAAACCCTAGTGGTACGGAGCGAGACAGTAACATGGAAACCCTAGTGGTACTGAGGGAGACAGTATTATGGAAACCCTAGTGGTACGGCGGGAGACAGTAACATGGAAACCCTAGTGGTACGGAGGGAAACAGTAACATTCAAACCCTAGTTGTACTGAGGGAGACAGTATTATGGAAACCCTAATTGTACGAAGGGAGACAGTATTATGGAAACCCTAGTGGTACGGCGGGAGACAGTAACATGGAAACCCTAGTGGTACGGAGGGAGACAGTATTATGGAAACCCTAGTTGTACGGAGGGAGATAGTATTATGGAAACCCTAGTGGTACGGAGGGAGACAGTATTATGGAAACCCTAGTGGTACGGAGGGAGACAGTAACATGGAAACCCTAGTGGTACGGAGGGAGATAGTATTATGGAAACCCTAGTGGTACGGAGGGAGACAGTATTTTGGAAACCCTAGTGGTACGGAGGGAGACAGTATTAAGGAAACCCTTGTGGTTCGGAGGGAGACAGTATTATGGAAACCCTAGTGGTTCGGAGGGAGACAGTAACATGGAAACCCTAGTGGTACGGAGGGAGACAGTAACATGGAAACCCTAGTGGTACGGAGGGAGACAGTAACATGGAAACCCTAGTGGTACTGAGGGAGACAGTAACATGGAAACCCTAGTGGTACGGAGGGAGACAGTAACATGGAAACCCTAGTGGTACGGAGGGAGACAGTATTATGGAAACCCTAGTGGTACAGAGGGAGACAGTATTATGGAAACCCTTGTGGTACGGAGGGAGACAGTATTATGGAAACCCTAGTGGTTCGGAGGGAGACAGTAACATGGAAACCCTAGTGGTACTGAGGGAGACAGTATTATGGAAACCCTAGTGGTTCGGAGGGAGACAGTAACATGGAAACCCTAGTGGTACGGAGGGAGACAGTAACATGGAAACCCTAGTGGTTCGGAGGGAGGCAGTAACATGGAAACCCTAGTGTTTCGGAGGGAGACAGTAACATGGAAATATAATTATAGGCAGGGGTGTATTACCTGTACACCCCTTATACAATGCAAAGTAATGGAAATGAATGAGAGTTGATGCAGGTCAATAATATTAGCTGTTATTGTTCATTTTAATCAATTTTATGTAATAATAACTATTGTGATGGTGACTTAAAAACCTTTCCATTCCCACATATCAAAATTAGCATGTTTGAAGAGGGTTGAACATGGAATCGATTAACAGAAGGAACCTGTCCATTAAGTGGTTCAAAGGTTACAATAATGCCACAGCACTGAGCCCAACCTAGCCGATCTGTACTGGGCTGGCCTGCTTACCCATCCACCAGAGTTGCTTCCATGCTGAGAAGGACCTATCGGAGCAGCGCGGCTTGGGTTGGCCTTATTGTGTGTGCGTGTGTCCATGGTTCAGATGTATTCCCCCTCTGGAATGAGCATGTTACTGGGTTACAGCCAGGTTACAGAATAGCAACCTGTAACCCAGTACCGTGCTCATTTCAGAAGGGGGAATACATCTGAACCATGGGTACACACAGGGATCCTGGCCTGCTGGATGTTTCTCAACTTCCTGTCATCTTTCTGAGGTATGCACCGTATTCCATGTTCCCCTAGGACAGTGGTATTCAAAGTCCGGGGTCGCGACCGGGGGAACTGCAGTGGGGTCGGCCAAATATACAGTATGTATACTTGGGGTGGTAGGTAGCCGATCAGTTAAAGAGTTGGATCTGTAGCCGAAAGGTGTCCGGTTCGATTCCTGAGCCGGGTGCTGGAAAAGGGGCTCGCAACTGGAGGGCTGCTGGGTTCACATCCTCAAGACATTCCCCTACCGTTGGCCCTTGAGCAAGGCCCTTAACCCCACAGCATGCTCACTATTCAGGGGTGCTGCACTGCAGCTTCAACCAGTGCTTGTCTCAACTCTATGTGTGCTGTGTAGGGGTTTGAGAATTTCTGTTGTGTGCTGTAACATATGGACAATAAAGTTGTATTGTTTGTGATATGCTGTTTAAGTAATCAGAGGTGGTCCGTTGGTGTTCGTTTAGTGGCAGTCGTTTAACACGCCCTCGTGTACAATTGTTTTATCAGAGGAGATGTTCAATAGAAGTAATATCCAAAGGGGAGGGGCCAGGGGTGGGCTGTTTCTTTCCTGTTGAGTAGGATGATAGATAAGTATAAGACCCCCTTGGAAGAAGAATGCGATCACATTGAAAAAATTACTTATTGTGTTGCCCTGCGCCGCTCGAGCCTGGCAGAGACGCTCTCCAAAATGCAGCAGCATCTTATCCTATCCATTTTTCTGGCATCCTTTTTGAAAATCTGCACCGGTGCAGGTGAGTCGATTTTAATTAATTGTAGTCTGAACTTGGAAGGAAAGGTGTAATCTCTGTATAGACTATAAATTCGTTCAATAAATCAGATTTGTGCATCTATTTTTCATAAATTGGGGGAAACTAAAATAGCTTGATAAGTAGGAATCTACGTATTGTATAGTAAAAAAAAAATAACTAGGTATATATATATATATATATATATATATATATATAGCCTAACTGATCAAATGTAAGTAAACAGGCGACAACGTACTAATTCCCTACCATTCAAAGCTTTGAGGTAAAACTAATAGTGTCCTGGCTGCATATTAAAGATATCAGCTTAGTGAGATCACATTACATCCTCTGATCAGCCGACGAGTAGCCTATTTAGTCACGATGTACCTGATCATTGTTCCCCTCTGAAAGACAGACTACTGTTTTCCATTTACATTCTTGATGTTGTATTGAGGGTTTAGATTTTTTTTTTTTTTAATTAAACGGCAACAAATATATTTCATATTTGATAAGCTTTCAAGCATAGGTTTATTATGATATTACAAGTAGACCAATAACACATTAAAAACAACTGCTTGAAGTCAGTTTTAGCTGTTATATTTTTGTTATAGGTTCTTTGAAGTCGAAATTACCTTTCATTTGGAAAGGTCCTGTTTGGCTTTTAAAAATCCAGTGTCATCGAGCCGCCTCTCAGATATCATCCAATGTTATAATAGAGCATCTATGAAATTGAAAACACTGCGCAGGCTAACTTGATATATATATATATATATATATATATATATATATATATATATATAACGTATGTAGGATTTAGGGTACTACCCTATGATCACAACTAGCCTCCAACATTAAAGAGATGCTTCCGTCCCGCGCACGGCATATCATCACCCCAAACGCACGCATAAATGCTCTCCAACACCTGCCATATCCATCATAGAGATTTCCCACGCATTCCTTACGAGCGTCACGGCATTGCTGGCAGGCAGATCCACAACTCTCCTTCCCCCTCACCAGGAAAGCACACTGGCACAGTAAGTTCAAGGACATACAGTGAAACTAAAGTGTCTCTGTCTGTCAACAAATCAATGTGCCAAAGATGTCGGTCTTTTAGGTGTCAACATGGTGACCGGTAGATTATGCTGGGCAACTATTAAAAGAAAACGAACAGAGAAGCCCATCAAATCGTTTTCAGAAAAAAAACAGCTCCGTTATATCAAGCAATCCCCGTTCGTTCTTCCACGTGCACCTGCACCCGATACGGAATTCAGCACGAGCCAATGAGAGAGACTTGCGTGCTTGCCGCAGCGCTCGAGAACGAGAAGCAGCATGAGCTCCAACAACAAGCGCTGCGTAAAAAAACGGCAAATCTCTACACAAGCACGTGAGAACTCAGATCTCCTACAGGTAGGTCTAACGGTTTAATTTACAAAATTACAAAAATACATTATCTGTTGGTTTTCCCCAGTGCTGAAATGGGTAACGCGCTCACAAACTACAGGCTGCAATAGACTGCCTGCTCTGCGGATGTGGAGAACACAGTGCTGTCCCCACTGAGAACGAAATTGGATACCATATTATTTTGGATGAAGATTGCAGTCACAGAAGTAACTGATAACATCATGCTACATTGCTTTTGCATCTGATAAGAAGATGCCTTAACCTTGAGCTTTCTCCATTTGAATCCACACAAAAATCCCCATATACCAATTAACCAATTGCTCCCCGAGTGATAGCCTATCAAATTGCTACATCACATTATATCCTAAATATTTTCTCAAATGTGCAAATGCAGATGGTTGAACTGGTTGGTTTAAACACTTGTTCACTGTCTGAAGTCACCCCTGCTCTTCCGGGGGGGTTGTCCCCTTTGCATTCCAAAAGACACACTTATGACCTCATGCCAACCACTTGGATATCACCATAGCCCCTTTTGCTGTCCCATTTGTAAATCTTTGATTATTAAGGTTCTTTCATACCCCCTTGGAATTCAGCCTGGTCTCATAGACTAGACGTAACATAGTAAACGGAAAAACCGAGATGCTCAAATTAGTATGGTATGTAGGGTGGTTGGTCGGGGTGGGTGTATAACGCAAACGTCTAGCAACCCAAAGGTTGCGAGTTCGAATCTCATCACAGACAACTTTAGCATTTTAGATAGTTAGCAACTTTTCAACCACTTACTACTGTTTAGTTACTTTGCCACTACTTAGCATGTTAGCTAACCCTTCCCCTAACCTTAACCCTTTTGGCTAACTCTTCCCCTAACCCTAACCTTAACCCTTTTAGCTAACCCTTACCCTAATGTTAACCCTGTAACCTAACACATAAACTTAATCCTAACCCTAACCCCTAACCCTAACCCCTAACCCTAACCCCTAGCCTAGCTAACTTACCCACCTAGCTAGAGTTCATATCATCAATTTTGCAAATTCGTAACATATTGTACATTTTACAATTTCAGAATATATAATACGAATTGTAATTCGTAACATATCATACGAAATGGGTGATGAACAAATTAATACATAACCATGCAAAATGTAACATATTATACAAAATGGAGTGTAGGATATTTACGTACAGAATAATACGAAAGGCTCTGAGACCAGGTTGTGTAATTAGGTCTATGTCTCTAGGGTAAGCGCCTTATACAACCGATAGGCCTACAGACCATGTTACATGTGGAGAGATGTTTACGGCAGAGAGAACACCATGACATATCTCAGATCTCTCTCGCTGTCTTCGTTTAAAATACCCTAATATCCTAATGATGTCTGCAAATGTGCTGACATAATTATTTATTTTTCTTTCATTGCCTTTTGTTTCTCTTTGACAGTTTACTATTTCTTGGCTGCTCAAAACCTCGCTCCCCTGGGAGTGCGCTCAGCTCAACACCATTGAGTACCCGTTGTTCGACGTTACTTTGCTCTGCATTGGTCTAAAGATCAATGCAGCGTCGAGGTCTGCCTATCAGTAGATCACCTATTGGTTACACAGGAAATCTGATTCGATGCCAATTAACAGAAGCAGGCTCTGTTTGTAGGATAATTGATTGACAAACTTAATTGATTGACATTAAGGACTGTGTTAGTTTAAAACTTGTTCATAAAGACTTAATACACACCATACCTATTCCTCTGAGAAAAAAAAAATTCAAATGCCATTTAAAATACACTATTCCACTCATGCATGGTTTACAAATGCCTTTAGAACATATTCGTCTTTTTGTTGTTGTTGGACAATAGTGAAAAGATAACTGTTCTGATGGTGGTTCTAGTGCATTGGGTAATGGACATGACGTCATCTAGGAAGTGTAACTCCTAGAACTAATTCTACAGGTGGAAGTTGGAGTAGGGGGTTATGTAGGCCAGGGTAGAAGGCGAGGCTACTTGGCCCAATGAAGGCATTAGCCGATAGGCGTTGGTGTATTTTAATTGTGACTTAGCCCACACGTTACACAACCACATTTTGTACAGGGCCCCCAAAAGGTGCAAACCCACTTTTTAATTTTTCTATGCCACTGAACTATTTGTGGTTATAATTTTACATTTTACATTTACATTTACATTTTAGTCATTTAGCAGACGCTCTTATCCAGAGCGACTTACAGGAGCAATTAGGTTTAAGTGCCTTGCTCAAGGGCACATTGACAGATTTTTCACCTAGTCAGCTCGGGGATTAGAACCAGCGACCTTTCGGTTACTGGCACAACGCTCTTAACCACTAAGCTACCTGCCGCCCCTACCTTTTGCTTTTCTTGTATTATTCCCATACCAGAGCACCTGTGGCTGTTTTGGTGCTGGCTCTTTTCTTTGATCAGCTTGAATGTTATTTATTTATTGAGAACAATATGTTAATAATGGCACCATATGGGTACACTCTGTGACCTTCCAAGTCTATACCCCCTGCAGAGTTTATTTGGGTTTATTTTATTTATAGCCGTGATCACGCCAGTACAGAAGGAAATGGGCTTACCAACCAACGGTGGCAAAGAAAAACACCAGGCATTTGAACCCAATTCACAGCACTTCCTTCAGCTCATGGAGGAGAAACCCTTCCAATCCAGTAATAATAACACAGTATATTCCGTTTTTGTATTTGCCATAAATATTCGATTTGCGAGATAGCAGTAGATAGTTGTCTCAGAGCGGGAGCTAGGTGGAAACATGACCAAGTCCATTGTGAAATATTAATACACTTTCAAAACAAACGTGAGGAAATGTGTCGTTTGATGTTAAATATTATTTTTTGTTGTTGTATATATTCTGATAGCGTGTAAACTTGTTAGTGTGCCTTTGTGTACTTTAACAATAGAACATACAATTCCTGTGTATTAGGGGATTTGTATGACCGGCAATAACAGTTGACTTTAAGCAAAACTTGAACAATTCATTGTTTGCGGAAAGAGAAAATAAACGAACTATTGATAATCGGCAGATTTGATAAATATGATTGAAATCTTGCGGATGCGGTTTCTGGCCATACTCCAGAATAACTGCTAACCACTGGTTGTAACAGCCACCTCCCTCTCTCTCCCCCTTAGTTTTCAAAATAGACTGCAGTGCGGAATGTTGTTAACTGTGAGGGTTAACAATATGACGAGTGTATAAACATTGTTTACTCAGATGATGTGATAACTGCCTCCGTCCAGAAAGAGATGTGTGAATGGAGTGTATGGGGCCATAGAATTAGAATTAGAATGTATGGGGCCATAGAATTAGAAATATAATTACAATTAGAATATATGGGACCATAGATTTAGAATTAGAATTAGAATTAATGGGGGCATAGAATTAGAATTAGAATGTATGGGGCAGACAGAGTAGTAGAATGATGACATCAGACCCCAGCCCCTCCCCGCCCCGCCCCTTCTACTCTCCTCCCTGAAATACTCTCCATTGGTTTCAGAACTTCACAGTTTCAATCTGTGGCAACAACTCACATTGTTTATTTATTAATGTCAGGGTCATTCCGCACCACTGCTTTCACAAGGATATTTGCTTTGAAGTGATTGATGGTTGATGCTGATTTTTACATTATATTACAGGCAGACAACAGATTGTGTGATTAGATGCTGTTTGTTATGCACTAAGTATTCTGACCATGTATGGCTTACTGATGTTTGTCATGTTGTTTCAGATTGGTGCTACCAGTCCCAGCACACCTGTGCCACCCCTTGTAATGGTGAGTTTTGAAACACAGTGATGAACAAAAAAATCTCATGTTAAATCTGTCCATACAACACAGTGACTGGATCCTCTTTTTAGCTCATCTTTGTCATGTCACCATTACACGTTCAAGTTATTTAAGGAGGGACTTGACCGTTACAGCAATAAATCCACTTCCTCTCCATCTGACGACGCGTCTTGCTGTCACCCTGACGACGTGTCTTGCTGTCGCCCTGACGACGTGTCTTGTTGTCACCCTGACGATGCGTCTTGCTGTCGCCCTGACGACGTGTCTTGCTGTCGCCCAGACGATGTGTCTTGCTGTTGCCCTGACGACGTGTCTTGCTGTCACCCTGACGACGTGTCTTGTTGTCACCCTGACGATGCGTCTTGCTGTCACCCTGACGATGCGTCTTGGTGTCACCCTGACGACGTGTCTTGTTGTCACCCTGACGATGCGTCTTGCTGTCACCCTGACGATGCGTCTTGGTGTCACCCTGACGATGTGTCTTGCTGTCGCCCTGACGATGTGTCTTGCTGTCGCCCTGACGATGTGTCTTGCTGTCACCCTGACGACGTGTCTTGCTGTCGCCCTGACGACGTGTCTTGCTGTCGCCCTGATGACGTGTCTTGCTGTCACCCTGACGACGTGTCTTGCTGTCACCCTGACGATGCGTCTTGCTGTCGCCCTGACGACGTGTCTTGCTGTCACCCTGACGACGTGTCTTGCTGTCACCCTGACGATGTGTCTTGCTGTCACCCTGACGACATGTCTTGCTGTCACCCTGACGACGTGTCTTGCTGTCACCCTGACGATGTGTCTTGTCTCCTCACTGTTCTACAGGACCAGAGAAGTGGGATCATGCCAACATAGCCTGTGGTGGCCGTGTCCAATCCCCCATCAACATCGTCCACAGGAAGACCTTACCAGACGAGCGCCTCACACCCTTCCAGTTCAGACAGTACCAGGATTCCTTCGAAGGCCTGATCAAAAACAATGGACACTCTGGTATGTTTCATTAAGGCCACTAAACAGTCTTTGCTCATGCCTACCTGAACTCAACAATGCTTGATTTAAATTATGTCAAAAATGTGAACATTTGGAAATATGCTTTTTTACTGAAATTGTTTACATTCCAAGACAAAACATTCTGTTGTTGATCCCCCTACCCCACCACCTCCCTTTAGAAGCATGTCGTTTCCTAGCAACAAACATCTAGAAAGTATTTTTGTTGTCTAATTTCCACTGTGTCATCCCCTCCAGTTCAGGTGAGCGTGCCCCACGAAGCCTATGTGTTCGGTGGAGACCTGGAGACGCCCTATAAGGCGGTGCAGTTCCACCTGCACTGGGGCAAGAACGGGGGACCAGGGTCAGAGCACACCATCGACGGAGAGCAGTACCCCATGGAGGTAATGTTATTTAGGACAGCCACTGTCTGACACACACACACACACACACACACACACATCCGCGCACACACACACACACACACACACACTTTGACATTTTTTTTTCTTTAAATGTTCTTATCAGTGTGAATCAAACAGAGGATCACAGTCCAATTGAAAGTGAGCTGAAACGGAGCCCAGATGAAGGTTTTTAAAAACGACTTTTAGACTTTCTATTGACTCTCTTTTCTACAGCTACACATTGTTCACATGAAACAGCAACACTCAAACTTGGGAGATGCATTGAAAGATCCATCCGGAGTTGCAGTCCTGGGATTTTTCTATGAGGTAAACATTTCAATATGTTTGAATGATCTTTGCCATAGCCAGTCAATCTTTGACTTTGAATGAACATATCCATGGCAACACTTGTAATACAATGTTGAGGGTAATGATATTAAACGCATTATAGGACCCTGCATTTGTCTTGGATGTGATATACTGTATGTTTATATATTGAGATGTATTTATGTGTATGTACAGTGCCTTCAGAAAGTATTCACACCCCTTATTCTACATTTTGTTGTGTTACAGCCTGAATTCAAAAGGATTCAATTGTTTGTTTTTTCTCTCAACTGTCTACACACAATACCCCATAATGACAAAGTGAAATCATGTTTGAGAAATATCTGCAAATGTATTGAAAATGAAATACATAAATATCTCATTTACGTAAGTATTTACACCAGAGTCAATACTTTGTAGAAGCACCTTTGGCAGCGATTACAGCTGTGAGTCTTTCTGGGTCAGTCTCTAAGAGCTTTCCACACCTGGATTGAGCAACATTTGCCCATTATTCTTTTCAAAATTCTTCAAGCTCTGTCAAATTGGTTCTTGATCATTGCTAGACACCCATTTTCAGATCTTGCCATACATTTTGGATAAGATTTTGCCTGTGCTTTGCTTCATTCTGTTTATTTTTATCCTGAAAAACTCCCCAGTCCTTAACGATTACAAGCATACCCATAACATGCAGCCTCCACTATGCTTGAAAATATGGAGAGTGGTACTCAGTAATGTGTTGTATTGGATTTGACCCAAACATAACACTTTGTATTCAGGACAAAAAGTTAATTGCCATGCCACATTTTTTGCAGTATTACTTAAGTGCCTTGTTGCAAACAAGATGCATGTTTTGGAATATTTGTATTCTGTACAGGCTTCCTTCTTTTCACTCTGTTAATTTGGTTAGTATTGTGGAGTAACTACAATGTTGTTGATCCATCCTCAGTTTTTTGCTACCACAGCCATTAAACTCTGTAAATGTTTTATAGTCACCATTGGCCTCATGGTGAAATCCCTGAGTGGTTTCCTTCCTCTCCGGCAACTGAGTTAGGAAGGACGTCTGTATCTTGTTGTTACTGGGTATATTGATACACCATCCAAAGTGTAATTAATAACTTCACCATGCTCAAAGGGATATCCAATGTCTGCTTTTTAAAAATGTTTACTCATCTACCAATAGGTGCCCTTCTTTGCGAGGCATTGTAAAACCTCCCTGGTCTTTGTGGTTGAATCTGTGTTTGAAATTCACTGCTCGACTGAGGGACCTTACAGATAATTGTATGTGTGTGGTATAGAGATCAGGTAGTCATTTAAAAATCATGTTAAACACTATTATTGCACACAGTGAGTCCATGCAACTTATTATGTGACTTGTTAAGAATTGATTTACTCCTGAACTTTATTTAGACTTGCCATAACAAAGCGGTTGAATACTTATTGACTCAAGACATTTCAGCTTTTCATTTTTAATTAATTTGTTTAAAAAAATACAAAAAATTGAAAAACATAATTCCACTTTGACATTATGGGTTATAATGCATAGGCCAGTGACACAACATCTTCATGTAATCCATTTTAAATTCAGGCTGTAACACAACAAAATGTGGAAAAGGTCAAGGGGTGTGAATACTTTCTGAAGGCACTGTATGCTCGAGTCATGATTCTTATTTTGTAACATTGTCAGGAATCTCTCAGTGCCAACAGAAAATATGATCCCATTGTAAAAGCTCTCCAGAGCATCAGTACGACTGGTGAGTATATTTCATAACTAATGTATATGTTATTGTCGTATCTTGTCGCTGCTGGTGCTCATTGCTGTCAAACAAAGGAGTCCGCTCATACTGAACCTTTGATCATAAGTTTATTCATATCACAAGATTCCAGCATGAGTGACGGATGTCATGACACCCGGAGAGCGACTTCCCAGATTGCAATGGTCGCTCTAACCTCTTCTTCGTCTAGCCCATACTTATAAACAATGCAAAAATATGGGTTGCTCCCTCTGCTGTCCAATCACCTGTCTCCCCTGGGGCGTCACCCCACAAATGGCTACTTTTTAACTAAAATAAACATTCTCTCCGATTCCACTTAAAAACATTAACAACGTCATAATCTTCATATACGACATTATTCAGATCCATTTAGCTAAAGATATGGCATGTATCATACAATTGATTCACAAAGCCACACTCACAGCTGGGACATTGAAACTAGTATCTGCTAAGATTAGTGTATCTTTGTACAGACGTGGTCAAAAGTTTTGAGAATGACACAAGTATTGGTCTTCACAAAGTTCGCTGCTTCAGTGTTATGAGATATTTTAGTCAGATGTTACTATGGTATACTGAAGTATAATTACAAGCATTCCATAAGTGTCAAAGGCTTTTATTGACAATTACATTAAGTTTATGCAAAGAGTCAATATTTGCAGTGTTGACCCTTCTTTTTCAAGACCTCTGCAATCCGCCCTGGCATGTTGTTAATTAACTTCAGGGCCACATCCTGACTGATGGCAGCCCATTCTTGCATAATCAATGCTTGGAGTTTGTCAGAATTTGTGGGGTTTTGTTTGTCTACCCGCCTCTTGAGGATCGACCACAAGTTCTCAATGGGATTAAGGTCTGGGGAGTTTCCTGGCCATGGACCCAAAATTTCGATGTTTTGTTCCCCGAGCCACTTAGTTATCACTTTTGCCTTATGGCAAGGTGCTCCATCATGCTGGAAAATGCATTGGTCGTCACCAAACTGTTCTTGGATGGTTGGGAGAAGTTGCTCTCGGAGGATGTGTTGGTACCATTCTTTATTCATGGCTGTGTTCTTAGGCAAAATTGTGAGTAAGCCCACTCCCTTGGCTGAGAAGCAACCCCACACATGAATGGTCTCAGGATGCTTTACTGTTGGCATGACACAGGACTGATGGTAGTGCTCACCTTGTCTTCTCCGGACAAGGTGTTTTCCGGATGCCCCAAACAATCGGAAAGGGGATTCATCAGAGAAAATGACTTTACCCCAGTCCTCAGCAGTCCAATCCCTGTGAGTGTCGTCAACACTCTCACCTGTGTTAATGAGAGAATCACTGACATGATGGCAGCTGGTCCTTTTGTGGCAGGGCTGACAGATTTTTGGCGCCGGGATTACAGATATGTTCTGTGTAGCAGATACTGTTCATCATTACACAGTTTAATTTAAAGACTGAGGAGATTTGATGTCTTCACTAATGTCTTCGATGCGTCTTGTCCTATCTGCCTCCAGATGCCAAATATTTTCATGAATTCATGCCAAGATTAATGTACAATTTGTATGTAACTTGTGTATCGCAGATACAATTTATCTCAATTTGTTTCAGTGCTCTATGTTTCTCTCGTTCTCTGTTGACAAGTACCAACACCAATGTTTTGCTAAGATTAATATCACTTCTGTGTGTCTCCATTTGTTTCAGTGCTCAATGTTTCTGATGGTGCGCTGTGCTGTTGCAGGTACTCAAACCTCTCTGAGCGCTGTGTCTCTGGAGCAGCTGATTCCTCCCCAGCAGAACCTGACCAACTACTACCGTTACAAGGGCTCCCTCACCACCCCTAACTGCACTGAGTCTGTGGTCTGGACCGTGTTTGAGAAGCCCATCCCTCTCAGCAGAGACCAGGTACAGCAGCCGTTTAACCCAACGTCTTGTTGGTACATTAGGAAACACTCTGAAAGCAGAACAGTTATGTGGTGGAGAGCTGTGGATTTCAGAGCAGTTATGTGGTGGAGAGCCGTGGCATTCAGAACAGTTATGTGGTGGAGAGCCGTGGCATTCAGAACAGTTATGTGGTGGAGAGCCGTGGCATTCAGAACAGTTATGTGGTGGAGAGACGTGGCATTTATGTGGTGGAGAGCCGTGGCATTCAGAACAGTTATGTGGTGGAGAGCCGTAGCATTCAGAAGAGTTACACTACCATTCAAAAGTTTGGGGTCACTTAGAAATGTCCTTGTTTTTGAAAAACTAAGCAATTTTTTTTGTCCATTAAAAGAACATCAAATTGATCAGAAATACAGTGTAGACATTGTTAATGTTGTAAATGGCTATTGTAGCTGGAAACGGCTGATTTTTTAATGGAATATCTACATAGGCATACAGAGGCCCATTATCAGCAACCATCAGTCCAGTGTTCCAATGGCACGTTGTGTTTGCTAATCCATGTTTATAATTTTAAAAGGCTAATTGATCATTAGAAAACCCTTTTGCAATTATGTTAGCACAGCTGAAAACTGTTGTGCTGATTAAAGAAGTAATAAAACAGGCCTTCTTGAGACTAGTTGAGTATCTGGAGCATCAGCAATTGTGGGTTCAATTACAGGCTCAAAATGGCCAGAAACAAATAACTTTCTTCTGAAACTCATCAGTCTATTCTTGTTTTGAGAAATGAAGGCTATTCCATGTGAGAAATTGCCAAGAAACTGAAGATCTCGTACAACGCTGTGTACTACTCCCTTCACAGAACAGCGCAAACTGGCTCTAACCAGAATAGAAAGAGGAGTGGGAGGCCTCGGTGCACAACTGAGCAAGAGGACAAATACATTAGAGTGTCTAGTTTGAGAAACAGCTTAATTAAATATTACCCGCAAAACACCAGTCTCAACGTCAACAGTGAAGAGGTGACTCTGGGATGCTGACTTTCTAGGCAGAGTTGCAAAGAAAAAGCCATATCTCAGACTGGCCAATAAAAAGAAAAGATTAAGATGGGCAAAATAACACAGACACTGGACAGAGGAAGATTGGAGAAAAGTGTTATGGACAGACTAATCAAAGTTTGAGGTGTTCGGATCACAAAGAAGAACATTTGTGAGATGCAGACCAAGTGAAAAGATGCTGGAGGAGTGCTTGATGCCATCTGTCAAGCATGGTGGAGGCAATGTGATGGTCTGGGGGTGCTTTGGTGGTGGTAAAGTGGGAGATTTGTACACGGTAAAAGGGATCTTGAAGAAGGAAGGCTATCATTCCATTTTGCAACGCCATGCCATACCCTGTGGATGGCGCTTGATTGGAGCCAATTCCCTCCTACAACAGGACAATGACCCAAAGCACAGCTCCAAACTATGCAATAACTATTTAGAGAAGAAGCAGTCAGCTGGTATTCTGTCTATAATGGAGTGGCCAGCACAGTCACCAGATCTCAACTCTATTGAGCTGTTGTGGGAGCAGCTTGACCATATGGTACATAAGAAGTGCCCATCAAGCCAATCAAACTTGTGGGAGGTGCTTCAGGAAGCATGGGGTGAAATCTCTTCAGATTACCTCAACAAATTGACAACTAGAATGCCAAAGGTCTGCAAGGCTGTAATTGCTGCAAATGGAGGATTCTTTGACTAAAGCAAAGTTTGAAGGACACAATTATTATTTCAATTAGAAATCGTTATTTCTAACCTTGTCAATGACTACATTTCCTATTCATTTTGCTATATTTCCTATTCAAACTAATTTCATGTATGTTTTCATGGAAAACAAGGACATTTCTAAGTGACCGCAAACTTTTGAACGGTAGTGTACAGTTGAAGTCGGAAGTTTACATACACTTAGGTTGGAGTCATTAAACCTTGTTTTTCAACCACTCCACACATTTCTTGTTAACAAACTATAGTTTTGGCAAGTCGGTTAGGACATCTACTTTGTGCATGACACAAGTAATTTTTCCAAAAATTGTTTCCAGACAGATTATTTAACTTATAATTCACTGTATCACAATTCCAGTGGGTCAGAAGTTTACATACACTAAGTTGACTATGCCTTTAAACAGCTTGGAAAACTCCAGAAAATGATTTCATGGCTTTAGAAGCTTCTGATAGGCTAATTGACATAATTTGAGTCAATTGGAGGTGTACCTGTGGATGTATTTCAAGGCCTACCTTGAAACTCAGTGCCTCTTTGCTTGACATCATGGGAAAATCAAAAGAAATCAGCCAAGATCTCAGAAAAAAAATTGTAGACCTCCACAAGTCTGGTTCACCCTTGGAAGCAATTTCCAAACGCCTGAAGGTACCACATTCATCTGTACAAACAATAGTACGCAAGTATAAACTCCATGGGACCACGCAGCCGTCATACCGCTCAGGAAGGAGATGCGTTCTGTCTCCTAGAGATTAACGTACTTTGGTGCGAAAAGTGCAAATCAATCCCAGAACAACAGCAAAGGACCTTGTGAAGATGCTGGAGGAAACAGGTACAAAAGTATCTATATCCACAGTAAAATGAGTCCTATATCGACATAACCTGAAAGGCCGCTCAGCAAGGAAGATGCCACTGCTCCAAAACCGCCATAAAAAAGCCAGACTATGTTTTGCAACTGCACATGGGGACAAAGATCGTACTTTTTGGAGAAATGTCCTCAGGTCTGATGAAACAAAAATAGAACTGTTTGGCCATAATGACCATTGTTATGTTTGGAGGAAAAAGGGGGTTGCTTGCAAGCCGAAGAACACCATCCCAACCGTGAAGCACGGAGGTGGAAGCATCATGCTGTGGGGGTGCTTTGCTGCAGGAGGGACTGGTGCACTTCACAAAATAGATGGCATCATGAGGAAGGAAAATGATGTGGATATATTGAAGCAACATCTCAAGACATCAGTCAGGAAGTTAAAGCTTGGTCGCAAATGGGTCTTCCAAATGGACAATGACCCCAGTCATATTTCCAAAGTTGTGGCAAAATGGCTTAAGGACAACAAAGTCAAGGTATTGGAGTGGCCATCACAAAGCCCTGACCTCAATCCTATAGAGAATTTGTGAGCAGAGCTGAAAAAGTGTGTGGGCAAAATTCACCCAAGTTATTGTGCGAAGCTTGTGGAAGGCTACCCGAAACGTTTGACCCAAGTTAAACAATTTAAAGGCAAAGCTACCAAATACTAATTGAGTGTATGTAAACTTCTGACCCACTGGGAATGTGATGAAAGAAATAAAAGCTGAAATAAATCATTCTCTCTACTATTATTCTGACATTTCACATCCTTAAAATAAAGTGTTGATCCTAACTGACCTACGACAGGGAATTTTTACTAGGATTAAATGTCAGGAATTGTGAAAAACTGAGTTTAAATGTATTTGGCCAAGGTGTATGTAAACTTCCGATTTCAACTGTATGTGGTGGAGAGCCGTGGCATTCAGAACAGTTATGTGGTGGAGAGCCGTGGCATTCAGAACAGTTATGTGGTGGAGAGCCGTTTCTTTCAGAACAGTTATGTGGTGGAGAGGCGTGGCATTCAGGACAGTTATGTGCTGGAGAGCCGTGGCATTCAGAACAGTTATGTGGTGGAGAGGCGTGGCATTCAGAACAGTTATGTGGTGGAGAGACGTTTCATTCAGAACAGTTATGTGGTGGAGAGCCGTTTCATTCAGAACAACACTATATGTCTCCTACAAAATGCTCTGTTAACACTCCTGTGAAAGACAGTCTGTCAGTCTGGCTTTGAGTAGTTGAACTAAACCTACTAGTAGATACACTGTTCATTTGATTTGATATGATGATACTTATTGTTACTGTTGGTATCAACTGTGACTCAGTGACCTTTTGTGTGTCTCTGCATTGGGGTTTCTGTCTTCCAGCTGCGTGTGTTTTCAGACCTCCAGTTTAAGGATGGCAAGAACATGGTGGGTACCTTCCGGCCGGTGCAGCCCCTGAATGGCCGCGTGGTGTACCGTTCGGGAGGCGCAGTGGTACTGGCCAGCGCCGCGCTCCTCGTGGCTTCCGTCGCCACGGTGATGGGACTGTCGCAGCCCAACTAGAGGAAGGGCATTCCGAGCGAGCCACACCCACCACCAGCATGAACACCATGAGTTCTCAGAACCGACCACAAAAATCAACAGACGCACTAAAACTACGGCACCAACCAACCGACAATCACACCTTTGACAACTCTCAGCCCGAAAATGGCCCAGGCACTTACAATGCATTCTAGTGATTCATTAGTTTCTCGAACTCTAGAGTATTAGAGCTCTCGAAGTTCTAAAGTTCATGAGTTATGCCGTTCATAAGTTCAACATTCCCCTCTCTGTTCAGTGTCAGGTCAATTTAGAGTCCTCAGCCTAAAGTTACCATACAAAATGTGAGGACCCTCTGCTCTGTGGTCGCTGCTGTAGTCTAGATATAGATGCCTGTACATCCATGACCTGGTTGGCACTGGACTGGCAAGTGATCATGTTCTTGAATGGAACGTGTTAATGGTGGCTAGTTGCTATTAATAGCTAGCGGTCATAAATACTCTCCAGTCTCCAGTTTATAACCTAGGAGAGGAGAGGAGAGCAGAGAGATGCCATGGCCTTTCCCTCTGCATTGCCAAGTTCCATGAACTCCCATTATCGCCACCACCGTCACCAGTCAGGGTGGGCATTCTATGCCACCCACCATGGGCCGGGCAACATTATCTGAGGGGTAAGGAGGACGGAGGTCCCCTAGCAACACCTGAATCACCCGCCCAGGGGTAACTAAAGGGCACAGGCTGACCCACGATGAACACAACACACCAAACAGTTCTAAGTGTTAAAGTGTTTAGAAGCTGAACTGTCCCTGTCCCGACTCCCAAACCCCCCCCAGTCACACATGAGCTCAACGAGGAGGAAGAGGAGGTGGAGGAAGATGACGATGCGTTGCCGGAGTGATGAGCTTTTTCCGGCTCCCTCCAAAACTGCTCTGACAATAGGTCATGTGACAGGGGGCGATTCTGAACACACAGCTTCTAGAAGCTGAATAGGGAGTTTACACAGCAATATTTAAGATAAACCAACTAATTGATTGATAAATAGATAGATTAATCAATTGATGGGATTGATTGATTGACAGATTGATTGATTGATACTTATTGGACCAATGTCATTATAGTATTATTACCAATTATCCACATCAAATGTTTAGCATTGATCTGCATGTTGTCTCTCGCTCTCGCTCTCTCTCTCTCTCTCTCTCTCTCTCTCTCTCTCTCTCTCTCTCTCTCTCTCTCTCTCTCTCTCTCTCTCTCTCTCTCTCTCTCTCTCTCTCTCTCTCTCTCTCTCTCTCTCTCTCTCTCTCTCTCTCTCTCTCCTCTCTCTCTCTCTCTCTCTCTCTCTCTCTCTCTCTCTCTCTCTCTCTCTCTCTCTCTCTCTCTCTCTCTCTCTCTCTCTCTCTCTCTCTCTCTCTCTCTCTCTCTCTCTCTCTCTCTCTCCTCTCGCTCGCCGTAACAGAACTAAAGAACCAGAGACACTGTACAACTCTGACACAGCTTTCTACCTAGCCACCCTAGACACTTCAGTAACTGTATACTTCTCCACCAGCTCATGGCCAATTAAACTTCCCAGGTTAATCTTTGAGACACGTGACTTGTGTTCATGTCTTCTATTACAGGGTCTCGGATGCACTGATGTTACCTACTGTGAATTACTACTCCAATATTATGATTTCTCATTTTGTTTATTCTGAGGGTTTCTATCAGGCAAGAGATATGTGCAATTCTCTTGTGATGTAAGACAAGACGGATTGAACTAGGAATATATTATACATGTTTCATAACTCACCAATGTTATATTACATTTCTATACTGTGTAATTTGTACTGTATGTACAGTATGGGTATATTGATATATAAGGACACACTGTTGATGTTATTAATATATAGCTAGGAATGTAAAAGTTTATATATATATATATATGTATCGACATCTATCAGAAAGAAAACCAATCCCCCCAAAAAATGAAAATGACTGCATTATCAAGTGTTTCTGACCAATTCAAAATATGTTTACTCTTCAATGTTCAAAAGTATTGAATGGTTTCGTTCGTTTGTTTGGTTGCAATGCTTGAAAATGTTATATACGTGATATGGAGAATGTGTTCCGATTTAACAATAAACTACTGACATGCCTTTTTAATAAGTTGGTCTATCTGGTTCATTGTCAAAGGTATGTCAGTTAGTATGAGCAATAACAGGTGTATAAGTATGTGTGCTCTTTGAGTTCAATCACAAACACAGGTTTTTTTTGCCTCCGCTTCTGAGTCACTGTACTGCTCCATAACCCTGGTGTTACCCTAAAAGGTGCCAATCGAAGATCAAGTGTTCTCTCTCTCTGGCTCTCTTTATCTGGAGGTTTGGACAGACTTCTCAGTTTCCTGTCAGCCTCCTGGTCTAGTTGGTCCGTCAGAGAGTCTGATAGATCTCACTACTCTAATCCTTTTCTAATTGACTTCTTCTGGATGTTTGGGGGGCTGTCCTTGGCCTGAGTTCTCGCACACACACACACACACACACACACACACACACACACACACACACACACACACACACACACACACACACACACACACACACGCTCGGAGACAGGGCAAGCTAACGGCACTCTAGACAGTAGACACTCTAATCTACAAGGCTTGGAACAGCCTCCTGAATTGTAGATTCAAAACATTCAATCTCAGTCTGTGGGGTTTTCCGACAGACAGATTGCAGGTGTCCGGTAAACTCATTACCTTTTTTAGAGATCTCCGTCTCTACATTCACCCCCCGCTCCTCCCCCTTCCTCTCTGTCTTTCTTGTCATTTAGGAATTAAAAGCCTTATCGTGACAGAAGGCTCCTTACAGAGTGACAGTACACACACTCTAAAGCTGTAATGATAGACATCTTGACACTGACAGTATTTTATTGCTTGTTAGTATTCACTTTTTTTCTCTTCACTTAAAGAGTGAAGGATTGTGGGGTGGAGGGATGCTGAATGTCGGAGGGCTACGAAGGTACTATTAAACGTCCATCCCATCGTCCTCTTCCTCTCACCCTGTCGACAGAACACAAACATCCCCATGTACAGTATCTCCACTAACCCCAAATAGGCCTGCCGCTGTGTACCGCTGTGGTCCAGAGGACAAAGAGTCACATTCTTCCAGGGCAGGGAGAAACCAGAGGCATCCTCAAGCTGAATGCGATCCCCCCCCCCCCCCCCCCCCCCCCTCCCCATGTGCCCATCAGATACAGGTCTAGTTTGTGTGATGGGCCCCGTGTAGCTCAGTTGGTAGAGCATGGCGCTTGCAACACCAGGGTTGTGGGTTCGTTTCCCACGGGGGGGCAGTATGAAAATGTATGCTCTCACTACCTGTTAGTCGCTCTGGATAAGAGCATCTGCTAAACGACTAAAATGTAAAGATGTAAAATGTTGTGAGAACGGGGGGGGGAAACTGTAAGGTGGTCTTAGTCCAAAGAACTGTGTCAAAACAGATCTGGTTTGGACTCTGTTGAGAATAACTGTGGTTTGGTATTGTCCTGTGCCATTCTCTGGCACTGAGCGCAGTCTTTTTATGTAGCCTACCCCAAGAGTCCAGTCAGTTAAGCAACACAACAGCAGACTGCAGAAGTTGTATTGTAAATGCGTATAAAGTGGTATTGTACATTAACTGTAATTTGAATAGATTTGTAAATTTGCAATCCTTTGATACAATACGTGCTGCAGTTTGTAATCTGGCAGTTTTGGCCAGTGATTTACAGGGCCTTCAGAAAGTATTAGTACACCTTGACTTACTGCACAGTTTGTTGTGTTACAGCCTGAATTCAAAATGGATTAAATAAATACAAATATCTCACCCATCTACACACAATACCCCATAATGAAGGTGAAAACATGTTTTTATAAATTTTAGCACATTTATTGAAAATGAAATACAGAAATATCTAATTTATGTACAGTGAGGGGAAAAAATTATTTGATCCCCTGCTGATTTTGTACGTTTACCCACTGACAAAGACATGATCAGTCTATAATTTTAATGGTAGGTTTATTTGAACAGTGAGAGACAGAATAACAACAAATCCAGAGAAACGCATGTCAAAAATGTTATAAATTGATTTGCATTTTAATGAGGGAAATAAGTATTTGACCCCTCTGCAAAACATGACGTAGTACTTGGTGGCAAAACCCTTGTTGGCAATCACAGAGGTCAGACATTGGCCACCAGGTTTGCACACATCTCAGGAGGGATTTTGTTCCATTCCTCTTTGCAGATCTTCTCCAAGTCATTAAGGTTTCGAGGCTGACGTTTGGCAACTCGAACCTTCAGCTCCCTCCACAGATTTTCTATGGGATTAAGGTCTGGAGACTGGCTAGGCCACTCCAGGACCTTAATGTGCTTCTTCTTGAGCCACTCCTTTGTTGCCTTGGCAGTGTGTTTTGGGTCATTGTCATGCTGGAATACCCATCCACGACCCATTTTCAATGCCCTGGCTGAGGGAAGGAGGTTCTCACCCAAGATTTGACGGTACATGGCCCTGTCCATCGTCCCTTTGATGCGGTGAAGTTGTCCTGTCCCCTTAGCAGAAAACACCCCCAAAGCATAATGTTTCCACCTCCATGTTTGACGGTGGTGATGGTGTTCTTGGGGTCATAGGCAGCATTCCTCCTCCTCCAAACACGGCGAGTTGAGTTGATACCAAAGAGCTCCATTTTGGTCTCATCTGACCACAACACTCACCAAGTTCTCCTCTGAATCATTCAGATGTTCATTGGCAAACTTCAGACGGGCCTGTATATGTACTTTCTTGAGTAGGGGGACCTTGCGGGCGCTGCAGGATTTCAGTCCTTCACGGCGTAGTGTGTTACCAATTGTTTTCTTGGTAACTATGGTCCCAGCTGCCTTGAGATCATTGACAAGATCCTCCCGTGTAGTTCTGGGCTGATTCCTCACCGTTCTCATGATCATTGCAACTCCACGAGGTGAGATCTTGCATGGAGCCCCAGGCCAAGGGAGATTGACAATTATTTTGTGTTTCTTCCATTTGCGAATAATCGCACCAACTGTTGTCACCTTCTCACCAAGCTGCTTGGCGATGGTCTTGTAGCCCATTCCAGCCTTGTGTAGGTCTACAATCTTGTCCCTGACATCCTCGGAGAGCTCTTTGGTCGTGGCCATGGTGAAGAGTTTGGAATCTGATTGATTGATTGCTTCTGTGGACAGGTGTTTTTTATACAGGTAACAAGCTGAGATAAGGAGCACTCCCTTTAAGAGTGTGCTCCTAATCTCAGCTCGTTACCTGTATAAAAGACACCTGGGAGCCAGAAATCTTTCTGATTGAGAGGGGGTCAAATACTTATTTCCCTCATTAAAATGCAAATCAATTTATAACATTTTTGACATGCGTTTTTCTGGATTTCTTTGTTGTTATTCTGTCTCTCACTGTTCAAATAAACCTACCATTAAAATTATAGACTGATCATTTCTTTGTCAGTGGGAAAACGTACAAAATCAGCAGGGGATCAAATACTTTTTTCCCTCACTGTAAGCATTCACACCCCTGACTCAATACTTTGTAGAAGCACCTTTGGTAGTGATTACAGCTCTGAGTCTTGCTGGGTAAGTCGCTAAGAGCTTTCCACACCTAAATTGTACAACATTTGCCCATTCTTCTTTTCAGAATTCTTCAAGCTCTGTCAAATTGGTTGTTGATCATTGAGAGACAACCATTTTCAGGTCTTGCCATAGATTTCCAAGTAGATTTAAATCAAAACTGTTACTTGGCCACTCAGGAACATTCACTGTCTTCTTGGTAAGTAACTCCAGTGTAGATTTGGCTTTGTTTCCTTTAGGATTTTGCCTGTGCTTAGCTCCATTTATCCTGAAAAACTCCCCAGACCTTAACAATTACAAGCATACCCATTTACATTTTAGCAGACACTCTTATCCAGAGCGACTTACAGTTAGTGAGTGCATACATGTGTTTTTATCTTTATATTTTATGATGTAGCCACCACTATGCTTGAAAATATGGAGAGTGGTACTAAGTAATGTGTTGTATTAGATTTGCCCCAAACATAACACTTTTGTATTCAGTACAAAACACATTTTTTGCAGTATTACTTTATTCTGTATAGACTTCCTTCTTTTCACTCTGTCAGTTAGATTAGTATTGTGGAGTAACTACAATGTTGTTGATCCATGCTCAGTTTTCACCTATCACAGCCATTAACTCTGTAACTGTTTTAAAGTCACCATTGGCCTCATGGTGAAATCCCTGAGCAGTTTCCTTCCTCTCCAGCAACTGAGTTAGGAAGGATGCCTGTATCTTTGTAGTGACTGGGTGTATTGATACACCATCTAAAAGTGTAATTAATAACTTCACCACGCTCAAAGGGATATTCAATGTCTGCTTTTTTATTTTTACCCATCTACCTATAGGTGCCCTTCTTTGCGAGGCATTGGAAAACCTCCCTGGTCTTTGTGGTTTAATCTTTGTTTGAAATTCACTGCTCGACTGAGGGACCTCACAGATAGTTGTATGTGTGGGGTACAGAAATGAGATAATTCAGAAATCATGTTAACCCCTAGAGACTCATGTCCGCGCTCCGCGGAAAATCGAATTAGCATAATACAAATATATGTTTAAACTAGGGATATCTGTTTTTTTTTGCATGGGCTACAGCAATCAGTCTTCACACAAAAAAAATTTGTAGCTTCTGAACGGTTTGGCCTAAAAAACTAATATGGAAAGATGAGACTCTTACGAGACTCTAGGACTGTAAAAAATTTTTTGAAGTATATATGGAAGTAGTTTAGTGAAAAAAAAGGGTGTTAAATACAAAAAAATATATATTAACAAAAATTCTGATCTGTCTTATATCTCTCAGTAATAGGACAGACTTTAAACTTCCTTTTAGATTTTTTTTTTGAAATTTTTTTTTCTATGTGTGGATTTGTTATTCAATGTGTTTCTATTGGCAAATAGCAGTAACTTTTAAGGATTAAACACTATTATTGCACACAATGCAACTTTTTATGACTTGTTAAGCAACTTTTTACTCCTGAATTTATTTAGGCTTGCAATAACAAAGGGGTTGAATACTTATTGACTCAAGAATTTCCAGATTTTCATTTTTAATTCATTTGTAAACATTTCTAAAAACATAATTCCACTTTGACATTAGGGTGTATTGTGTGTAGGCCAGTGACAAACAAATCTCAAATTTAATCCATTTTAAATTCAGGCTGTAACACAACAAAATGTGGAAAAGGTCAACGGGTGTAAATACTTTCTGAAGGCACTGTGGGTGGTATAGTGTTAGAGATTATGTTATTCCCTGTCTGCCAAGTAGGGCAGTCGGTGTGAAGTTGATAGCAGTGGAAAATAACCCTTTTGTTACCAGCTAGGGTACTGTTTGAGCGGTTACTACACAATGGCACTCCACGTCCTTGTTTTTATGGTGATAGGGATCTAAAGGAAGCAATCGAAAAAGGGCCAAAGGTTTACTTCCCCTCTCCTGAAAGTCAGGGGAGATTTAAGTGGATCAGAGACCTGCTGGCGAGTACACCGCTTTGAAACTCACGGTACTTGTAATATAGGCCCCTATTAGAGACCTGGGCTCTTTCATCACAGCACCTCGGTGCTATTGGCTATTCTTGCCATAAAAATACCACACTCAAACTTTCAGAGACCCAAACTTTCAGACACGCTGCGGAAATAGTTTCCAACAACATATTTGTAGGGATTCTCTTGTAGGGAGTGGATGTAGGGTTGTGAAGAACACCCTACAACTCGTTTTGGATTCCCTCTCTCTGACGGGATGTGAAATGTTAGGTTGATAAATGTCTTCCATTGGCATTTTTTGTCATTTAGTAGACGCTCTTATCCTGAGCGACTTACAGTTGGTGCATTCATCTCAAGGTAGCTAGGTAAGACTACCACATATAGTGGGGGGGAAAAAAAGTATTTAGTCAGCCACCAATTGTGCAAGTTCTCCCACTTAAAAAGATGAGAGAGGCCTGTAATTTTCATCATAGGTACACGTCAACTATGACAGACAAATTGAGGGAAAAAAATCCAGAAAATCACATTGTAGGATTTTTTATGAATTTATTTGCAAATTATGGTGGAAAATAAATATTTGGTCACCTACAAACAAGCAAGATTTCTGGCTCTCACAGACCTGTAACTTCTTCTTTAAGAGGCTTCTCTGTCCTCCACTCGTTACCTGTATTAATGGCACCTGTTTGAACTTGTTATCAGTATAAAAGACACCTGTCCACAACCTCAAACAGTCACACTCCAAACTCCACTATGGCCAAGACCAAAGAGCTGTCAAAGGACACCAGAAACAAAATTGTAGACCTGCACCAGGCTGGGAAGACTGAATCTGCAATAGGTAAGCAGCTTGGTTTGAAGAAATCAACTGTGGGAGCAATTATTAGGAAATGGAAGACATACAAGACCACTGATAATCTCCCTCGATCTGGGGCTCCACGCAAGATCTCACCCCGTGGGGTCAAAATGATCACAAGAACGGTGAGCAAAAATCCCAGAACCACACGGGGGGGGACCTAGTGAATGACCTGCAGAGAGCTGGGACCAAAGTAACAAAGCCTACCATCAGTAACACGCTACGCCGCCAGGGACTCAAATCCTGCAGTGCCAGACGTGTCCCCCTGCTTAAGCCAGTACATGTCCAGGCCCGTCTGAAGTTTGCTAGAGTGCATTTGGATGATCCAGAAGAGGATTGGGAGAATGTCATATGGTCAGATGAAACCAAAATAGAACTTTTTGGTAAAAACTCAACTCGTCGTGTTTGGAGGACAAAGAATGCTGAGTTGCATCCAAAGAACACCATACCTACTGTGAAGCATGGGGGTGGAAACATCATGCTTTGGGGCTGTTTTTCTGCAAAGGGACCAGGACGACTGATCCATGTAAAGGAAAGAATGAATGGGGCCATGTATCGTGAGATTTTGAGTGAAAACCTCCTTCCATCAGCAAGGGCATTGAAGATGAAACGTGGCTGGGTCTTTCAGCATGACAATGATCCCAAACACACCGCCCGGGCAACGAAGGAGCGGCTTCGTAAGAAGCATTTCAAGGTCCTGGAGTGGCCTAGCCAGTCTCCAGATCTCAACCCCATAGAAAATCTTTGGAGGGAGTTGAAAGTCCGTGTTGCCCAGCGACAGCCCCAAAACATCACTGCTCTAGAGGAGATCTGCATGGAGGAATGGGCCAAAATACCAGCAACAGTGTGTGAAAACCTTGTGAAGACTTACAGAAAACGTTTGACCTGTGTCATTGCCAACAAAGGGTATATAACAAAGTATTGAGAAACTTTTGTTATTGACCAAATACTTATTTTCCACCATAATTTGCAAATAAATTCATAAAAAATCCTACAATGTGATTTTCTGGATATTGTTTTCTCATTTTGTCTGTCATAGTTGACGTGTACCTATGATGAAAATTACAGGCCTCTCTCATATTTTTAAGTGGGAGAACTTGCACAATTGGTGGCTGACTAAATACTTTTTTCCCCCACTGTATCACAGTCATAGTAAGTAAAACTCTTCCTCAATAAAGCTGCTATCAGCAAAGTCAGTGCTAGTAAGAAATTCACTGGCCGACAATGGTGAACACACGGGGTGTACAGAAAAGTGGAACGACAGATGATGGGAATAAGTATAAGAATGTGAACTGCAGACAATCTTAGAGGCTCTCTCAGGGATAACCCTAACCCTAACCCTAACCTTAACCGTTAGAGGCTCTCTCAGGGATAACCCTAACCCTAACCCTAACCTTAACCGTTAGAGGCTCTCTCAGGGGAGCATGGATAACCCTAAACCTTGTCTCTGTATCTGTAGTCATTGCCACTTTCAAACCTGTCCTGGAACTTCCCATGTCAGTGTTTCACGGTAGTGTTTTGGTAAAATGCTGACATTTTAACACTAGATTGATCAGTCTTTGAATAGCTTTGAGAGTGTGTGTGTTAATCCAACAATTTCTAGAGACAGTTCAGCCCATTTCTAGAGGCAGCTCAGCCCATTTCTAGAGGCAGCTCAGCCCATTTCTAGAGGCAGCTCAGCCCATTTCTAGAGTCAGCTCAGCCCATTTCTAGAGGCAGCTCAGCCCATTTCTAGAGGCAGCTCAGCCCATGGTCCTTGTTCTTGTTGAACCCCTCCTGTCTGAGGACTCAATAAGGCAGACAGACAGCAGACAGACAGCAGACAGACAGCAGGCAGACAGACAGCAGACAGAGAGCAGACAGACAGAGAGCAGACAGACAGACAGCAGGCAGACAGACAGCAGACAGACAGCAGGCAGACAGCAGGCAGACAGAGAGCAGACAGAGAGCAGACAGAGAGCAGACAGACAGCAGACAGACAGCAGACAGACAGCAGGCAGGCAGACAGACAGCAGACAGAGAGCAGACAGACAGACAGCAGACAGACAGCAGGCAGACAGACAGCAGACAGACAGCAGGCAGACAGAGAGCAGACAGACAGCAGACAGACAGCAGGCAGACAGACAGCAGACAGACAGCAGGCAGACAGACAGCAGGCAGACAGACAGCAGGCAGACAGACAGCAGACAGACAGCAGACAGAGAGCAGACAGAGAGCAGACAGAGAGCAGACAGAGAGCAGGCAGACAGACAGACAGCAGGCAGACAGACAGCAGGCAGACAGCAGACAGAGAGCAGGCAGACAGACAGACAGCAGGCAGACAGACAGCAGGCAGACAGACAGCAGACAGAGAGCAGACAGACAGCAGACATAGAGCAGACAGAGAGCAGACAGAGAGCAGACAGACAACAGACAGACAGCAGACCGACAGACAGACTGACTGACTGACTGACAGCGGACGGACGGACAGACAGACTTGGAGGAGAGTCAGTGAAAGGGATAGGTTAAAGGGGAACTGCATCCGCTGATTTGGCCTTGCTTTTAGGCTCCTCAAGAAAGGCTAGCGGCCATGACAGAAGCCAAACGTGAGTTGGCTTGGGGGTGTGGTTTGATGTGGGTGGTTCTTGGGTGTGTCCTTGCCACCACCAAGACACACCCATCTGTCAGAACCTTGCCCGCATGTCACACCCTGATCTGTTTCACCTGTCTTTTTGATTGTCTCGCCCATCTTCCCCATTATCCCCAGTGTATTTACATCTGTGTTCTCTGTCTGTCTGTTGCCAGTTCGTTTTGTTTCTTCAAGCCTACCAGCGGTTTTCCCCTTGCTCCTGTCTTTCTCTAGTTCCTGTTTTCTAGTTTTCCCGGTTTTGAGCATTCTGCCTGCCCTGACCCTGAGCCTGCCTGCCGTTCTGTACCTTGTCACACCACCCTGGATTATTGACCTCTGCCTGCCCTGACCCTGAGACAGCAGACAGACAGCAGGCAGACAGCAGGCAGACAGAGAGCAGACAGAGAGCAGACAGACAGCAGACAGACAGCAGACAGACAGCAGGCAGACAGACAGCAGGCAGACAGACAGCAGACAGAGAGCAGACAGACAGACAGCAGACAGACAGCAGGCAGACAGACAGCAGACAGACAGCAGGCAGACAGAGAGCAGACAGACAGCAGACAGACAGCAGGCAGACAGACAGCAGGCAGACAGCAGACAGACAGCAGGCAGACAGACAGCAGGCAGACAGACAGCAGGCAGACAGACAGCAGACAGACAGCAGACAGAGAGCAGACAGAGAGCAGACAGAGAGCAGACAGCAGACAGACAGCAGACAGACAGCAGGCAGACAGACAGCAGGCAGACAGACAGCAGACAGACAGCAGGCAGACAGAGAGCAGACAGACAGCAGACAGACAGACAGCAGACAGACAGCAGACAGAGAGCAGACAGACAGCAGGCAGACAGCAGACAGAGAGCAGGCAGACAGACAGACAGCAGGCAGACAGACAGCAGGCAGACAGACAGCAGACAGAGAGCAGACAGACAGCAGACATAGAGCAGACAGAGAGCAGACAGAGAGCAGACAGACAACAGACAGACAGCAGACCGACAGACAGACTGACTGACTGACTGACAGCGGACGGACGGACAGACAGGCTTGGAGGAGAGTCAGCTAAAGGGATAGGTTAAAGGGGAACTGCATCCGCTGATTTGGCCTTGCTTTTAGGCTCCTCAAGAAAGGCTAGCGGCCATGACAGAAGCCAAACGTGAGTTGGCTTGGGGGTGTGGTTTGATGTGGGTGGTTCTTGGGTGTGTCCTTGCCACCACCAAGACACACCCATCTGTCAGAACCTTGCCCGCATGTCACACCCTGATCTGTTTCACCTGTCTTTTTGATTGTCTCGCCCATCTTCCCCATTATCCCCAGTGTATTTACATCTGTGTTCTCTGTCTGTCTGTTGCCAGTTCGTTTTGTTTCTTCAAGCCTACCAGCGGTTTTCCCCTTGCTCCTGTCTTTCTCTAGTTCCTGTTTTCTAGTTTTCCCGGTTTTGAGCATTCTGCCTGCCCTGACCCTGAGCCTGCCTGCCGTTCTGTACCTTGTCACACCACCCTGGATTATTGACCTCTGCCTGCCCTGACCCTGAGACTGCCTGCCGTTCTGTACCTTTTGGACTCTGATCTGGATTACTGACCCCTGCCTGCCCTTGACCTGTCGTTTGCCTGCCCCCTGTTTTTGTAATAACCTTTTGTTACTTCGACACTGTCTGCATCTGGGTCTTCTCCTGAAACGTGATACCGCAGCTGTTTCCCCCAACTCAATCACAACAAACAAACCTCCTGCAGGTTGAGTTCAATAACTACAGGCAGATGTGTGGTGAGATGCCGGAGGAAACTTTGAATTGGTCAGTAGCCTACATAGTAAAATGAGAAGAATGCAATTGCTGAATTCATGTAGATATTCTAAACTAATTGTTTTAATAACTTTCAAATGTAGTAACAGGTCCATGTAGAATAAACAACCCTTTACGTAATACTATAGAAGCCATGTTCTGATAACATAACAATGTTCACCTTTGTGGTCCTCTGTAGCTCAGCTGGTAGAGCACGGCGCTTGTAACGCCAGGGTAGTGGGTTCATTCCCTGGGACCACCCATACACAAAAAATGTATGCACACATGACTGTAAGTGGCTTTGGATAAAAGCGTCTGCTAAATGGCATATTATTATTGTCATTCCCAGCTGATACAGATACTGTGCCTATCGCCATTTTGTCTGGTGGTAAACATGTCAGTGGTCATACCTTCCTGTGTGGTATCCCATATACAACAGGAGTTCCCTGATCCTGGTGCAGAATACACTGGGTTTCTCCCTCTACATATTGACTGATAGCGTTACATTTAATAAAAATAAAAAAAGACAATACAAGTAAAAGTTGCGCCTAGTAAAATTTGAATGCCGAGTGCCAAGTATCTCTCCATTTAGAGACATCAGTATCAAGCCTGTCTGTCAGAGTGCCAGGTCTCTCTCCATTCAGAGACATCAGTATCAAGCCTGTCTGTCAGAGTGGCAGGTCTCTCTCCATTTAGAGACATCAGTATCAAGCCTGTCTGTCAGAGTGCCAGGTCTCTCTCCATTCAGAGACATCAGTATCAAGCCTGTCTGTCAGAGTGGCAGGTCTCTCTCCATTTAGAGACATCAGTATCAAGCCTGTCTGTCAGTGCCAGGTCTCTCTCCATTTAGAGACATCAGTATCAAGCCTGTCTGTCAGTGCCAGGTCTCTCTCCATTTAGAGACATCAGTATCAAGCCTGTCTGTCAGTGCCAGGTCTCTCTCCAATTAGAGACATCAGTATCAAGCCTGTCTGTCAGTGCCAGGTCTCTCTCCATTTAGAGACATCAGTATCAAGCCTGTCTGTCAGTGCCAGGTCTCTCTCCATTTAGAGACATCAGTATCAAGCCCGTCTGTCAGAGTGCCAGGTCTCTCTCCATTTAGAGACATCAGTATCAAGCCTCTGTCAGTGCCAAGTCTCTCTCCAATTAGAGACATCAGTATCAAGCCTGTCTGTCAGTGCCAGGTCTCTCTCCATTTAGAGACATCAGTATCAAGCCCGTCTGTCAGAGTGCCAGGTCTCTCTCCATTCAGAGACATCAGTATCAAGCCTGTCTGTCAGTGCCAGGTCTCTCTCCATTTAGAGACATCAGTATCAAGCCTGTCTGTCAGTGCCAGGTCTCTCTCCATTTAGAGACATCAGTATCAAGCCTGTCTGTCAGTGCCAGGTCTCTCTCCATTCAGAGACATCAGTATCAAGCCTGTCTGTCAGAGTGCCAGGTCTCTCTCCATTTAGAGACATCAGTATCAAGCCTCTGTCAGTGCCAAGTCTCTCTCCAATTAGAGACATCAGTATCAAGCCTGTCTGTCAGTGCCAGGTCTCTCTCCATTTAGAGACATCAGTATCAAGCCTGTCTGTCAGAGTGCCAGGTCTCTCTCCATTTAGAGACATCAGTATCAAGCCTCTGTCAGTGCCAAGTCTCTCTCCAATTAGAGACATCAGTATCAAGCCTGTCTGTCAGTGCCAGGTCTCTCTCCATTTAGAGACATCAGTATCAAGCCTGTCTGTCAGTGCCAGGTCTCTCTCCATTTAGAGACATCAGTATCAAGCCTCTGTCAGTGCCAAGTCTCTCTCCAATTAGAGACATCAGTATCAAGCCTGTCTGTCAGTGCCAGGTCTCTCTCCATTTAGAGACATCAGTATCAAGCCTGTCTGTCAGTGCCAGGTCTCTCTCCATTCAGAGACATCAGTATCAAGCCTGTCTGTCAGTGCCAGGTCTCTCTCCATTTAGAGACATCAGTATCAAGCCCGTCTGTCAGAGTGCCAGGTCTCTCTCCATTCAGAGACATCAGTATCAAGCCTGTCTGTCAGTGCCAGGTCTCTCTCCATTTAGAGACATCAGTATCAAGCCTGTCTGTCAGTGCCAGGTCTCTCTCCATTTAGAGACATCAGTATCAAGCCTGTCTGTCAGTGCCAGGTCTCTCTCCATTCAGAGACATCAGTATCAAGCCTGTCTGTCAGAGTGCCAGGTCTCTCTCCATTTAGAGACATCAGTATCAAGCCTCTGTCAGTGCCAAGTCTCTCTCCAATTAGAGACATCAGTATCGAGTCCGTCTGTCAGAGTGCCAGGTCTCTCTTTACATTCAGAGACATCAGTATCGAGCCTGTCTGTCAGAGTGGCAGGTCCCTCTCCATTTAGAGACATCAGTATCAAGCCTGTCTGTCAGAGTGCCAGGTCCCTCTCCATTTAGAGACATCAGTATCGAGTCCGTCTGTCAGTCTGGACTTCATCACATCATCTTGCAAGTGCTGGCTCCATACATTTTTCTGTGAACACATACACACATACAGTTGAAGTCGGAAGTTTGGCTTGCAAGCAACCCCCTTTTTCCTCCAAACATAACGATGGTCATTATGGCCAAACAGTTCTATTTTTGTTTCATCAGACCAGAGGACATTTCTCCAAAAAGTACGATCTTTGTCCCCATGAGCAGTTGCAAACCGTAGTCTGGCTTTTTTATGGCGGTTTTGGAGCAGTGGCTTCTTCCTTGCTGAGCGGCCTTTCAGGTTATGTCGATATAGGACTAGTTTTACTGTGGATATAGATACTTTTGTACCTGTTTCCTCCAGCATCTTCACAAGGTCCTTTGCTGTTGTTCTGGGATTGATTTGCACTTTTCGCACCAAAGTACGTTAATCTCTAGGAGACAGAACGCGTCTCCTTCCTGAGCGGTATGACGGCTGCGTGGTCCCATGGTGTTTATACTTGCGTACTATTGTTTGTACAGATGAACGTGGTACCTTCAGGCGTTTGGAAATTGCTCCCAATGATGAACCAAACTTGTGGAGGTCTACAATTTTTTTTCTGAGGTCTTGGCTGATGTCTTTTGATTTTCCCATGATGTCAAGCAAAGAGGCACTGAGTTTCAAGGTAGGCCTTGAAATACATCCACAGGTACACCTCCAATTGACTCAAATTATGTCAATTAGCCTATCAGAAGCTTCTAAAGCCATGGCATCATTTTCTGGAATTGTCCAAGCTGTTTAAAGGCACAGTCAACTTAGTGTATGTAAACTTCTGACCCACTGGAATTGTGATACAGTGAATTATAAGTGAAATAATCTGTCTGTAAACAATTGTTGGAAAAATTACTTGTGTCATGCACAAAGTAGATGTCCTAACCGACTTGCCAAAACGATAGTTTGTTAACAAGTAATTTGTGGAGTGGTTGAAAAACGAGTTTTAATGACTCCAGCCTAAGTGTATGTAAACTTCCGACTTCAACTGTAGTCACTGTTCTGTTACCAATGGCTGTTAGGATAGGTGATATCTGACACACAAATAGGTACAATGTTGAAGTTTGAACAGGTCAGATTAAACCAACCTAATTCTGTTCTCGCCATAGACGACCGTTGGTGAGCAGGCAAGAAGGTGAGGCTGGATGTGAGGTCTTTGCCAGAGACCCATTGATTGACACACACACACACAAACAGATTACATTATCAATGGTGGTTGTGATTAGCCTGGTGGAACCAACCTGATCGCTGCGTTCAGCGTTCTATTTCACTTCAGATATCATAAAATGGGAAATAGAATGGTGAACACAGCGATCAGACTGGTTCCACCAGGCTAGGTTATACCCTGGACATTATACGGCGGCAGGTAGCTTAGTGGTTAAGAGCGTTGTGCCAGTAACCGAAAGGTCGCTGGTTCTAATCCCCGAGCCAACTAGGTGAAAAATCTGTCGATGTGCCCTTGAGCAAGGCACTTAACCCTAATTGCTCCTGTAAGTCGCTCTGGATAAGAGCGTCTGCTAAATGACTAAAATGTAAAATGTAAAAAAATACAGTATGCATCTAAGAAGTACAAACATTTGACAAATAATGTCAGTTTACATAAATAATGTTTCACAATTGGGTTATCAAATGTATCAAAGTAAAAAAGTGTGTTACCTTCTGCATTTGTACAAATTATGAGCCTGTGAAAGCTGTTGCCGCTGACAGGTGAAGGTTGCTGGCCGGATAATTGCCAACATTTGGCTGACTGTTTCATTCATAGGAATGCTCACAGTGAGGGGCATGTCTGCATGATGCTGATGAGGGCCCCCTTGCTGGTCTTCTCTATACTGCATGTTCAGCTGCAAACTGGACCTCTCTCGAACAACTGCAGCAGGCAATCTTATGAGATGTTGTTGCCTGGGAGGGCCTGTGACAGTGTGACATAGTAGACAGCCAAGTAGTAAAAAGTTTCTTGAAGCTTTGAGGTTTTCCAGCCAATTGTGTCGAAAATAGGTTCATTACTCGAGGCTTTGATCAACACAATGTACACTGGTGACACCTGCTGGTCAAAAGAATTTAGAGCAGCCAAATTATTATAGATGACGTCCCACATGCCGTAGCACGTGCGCAGAGTAGCCTTTTTGTCTTTACCAAACCAATCAGGTGGTTGTTTTGACGAAACAATACTTTGGACGTCACTGATCACGTGCATCTGATAAAGTGATACAGGCATCGGCACACTGGGCGGAGGGGCGATTTGCACGTGGACCTTGGCAAAAGGGGGTATGATTTGTTGACATAATTGTAATCCAAACCCAACCTTAATTTACTCGTTGTGACACACTGAGGTTCCAAACTCCGTTTTAGACGAGAATGACTTTATGACCAAAATTATCCTATTTAGACTTTGTATTCAATTTGGACACTGGAATAAAGGCAGACAGACAGACAGCAGACAGACAGCAGACAGACAGCAGACAGACAGCAGACAGACAGCAGGGTCGTTGTCCTGGCACCACACTGCCAGGTCTCTGACCTCCTCCCTATAGGCTGTCTCATCATAGTCGGTGATCAGGCCTACCACTGTTGTGTCGTCAGCAAACTTAATGATGGTTTTGGAGTTGTGCTTGGCCATGCAGTCGTGGGTGAACAGGGAGTACAAGAGGGGAATAAGCACGCACTCCTGAGGGGCCCCAGTGTTGAGGGTCAGCGTGGCAGATGTGTTGTTACCTACCCTCACCACCTGGGGGCGGCCCGTCAGGAAGTCCAGGATCCAGTTGCAGAGGGAGGTGTTTAGTCCCAGGATCCTTAGCTTAGTGATGAGCTTTGTGAGCACTGTGGTGTTGAACGCTGAGCTGTAGTCAATGAACAGCAACAGTATTTTGTCCAGGTGGGAAAGGGCAGTGTGGAGTGAGATTGAGATTGCGTCATCTGTGGATCTGTTGGGGCGGTATGCGAATTGGAGTGGGTCTAGGGTTTCCAGGATGATGGTGTTGACACGAGTCATGACCTGCCTTTCAAAGCACTTCATGGCTACCGACGTGAGTGCTACAAGGCGGTAGTCTTTTAGGCAGGTTACCTTCGCTTTCTTGGGCACAGGGACTATGGTGGTCTGCTTGAAACATGTAGGTATTACAGACTCTGTCAGGGAGAGGTTGAAAATGTCAGTGAAGACACTTGCCAGTTGGTCCGCGCATGCTCTGAGTACACGTCCTGTTAATCTGTCTGGCCCCGCGGCCTTGTGAATGTTAACCTGTTTGAAGATCTTGCTCACATCGGCTACGGAGACCGTGGTCACACAGTCTTCCGGAACAGCCGGTGCTCTCATGCATGCTTCAGTGTTGCTTGCCTCAAAGCGAGCATAAAAGGCATTTAGCTCGTCTGGTAGGCTCTCGTCTTGCAGCTCGCGGCTGTGCTTCCCTTTGTAGTCCGTAATAGGTTGCAAGCCCTGCCACATCCGACGAGCGTCAGAGCCGGTGTAGTAGGATTCGAGATAGCTAGAAATTTCAAATAGCTTCCTACAACAACAAAAATAATTTTGATATCAAGAGTGCATTTAATGCACAAGGTCAATTGTTGTGCGTGGCACAATAAACGGTTGAAGCTTTGCCCTCAGGAAAGCAGGAAGGTCATCCACAGAGAAGAGTGTAAATAAATAAATAACTGAATAAATTTAAAAAACAGACACAATTAACTCTGGGCAGGGACACACAACATGCATCCTGGCACTGAGGTGTCATGGCGACCTGAATACAGACTGAGGGAGGAGACGGATGAGGTAACTAGATCAACAGGAAGCTATGCTGGCTGAGGCAGGGGTGAAAGATGTCTCTCTCTAACCACAGACAAAGGTATCTGGAGTACCAACACTCATGAAAGGGACGGGGTGGGGTAGTATTTCCAATTCTTTCTATTTTTGACAACATTGTTGTTTGACAGCATTGTTTCACAGACCGAGCCATGAATTCTTGAAGGGTGGAAGGGTCATAGGAAGGATGATAAAATGTAAACTTCAAGGGGTTCGAAGATTCCAACGTGAACATTAACAGTTTATGGGATATTCCTGTGAGATCGCATACAGGTAATCACCAACATTGTGTTGCTGTTCTTTCATATTTCCTAGCTGTTGCCAACTCGCCGTGCACAGCAATATCTCCATCATTTAGGTGAGCCAAACACACTTTTAGTTATTCCTACAGGATTACAAGGAGCTGCTAAAAGGATCAGCTAGGTGTTATTTATGGATGGGATTTCTGACACGTCTAATTCATCTAGAGCAAGAAGGACCTTTTTTTGATTTTCCTTTTTCTAAATCCAATCACGAGTCATATCTTCCAGCCGCTGCAGTGACAGTAGGATCCAACCCTAACCCTACAATCAGATAACTGGGGGCAAAAAGCCTGTCAAGAAAGCCTGTGTAACCCCCAATACCCCCCCACCCCCACCCCACTGCCTCCATCCCCTCACTTTTATCTCCAGCCCCTTCCCGTTTTTCCTGCCTTGTCCCCCTCCTTCAGCCCACCCTCCCTCTTTCTCGTCCCCCCCCCCCCCCCCCCCCCCCCCCAGAGTGCTACTGTCAGAAGGGACTGTACTTTTCCCAATACAAATGGACACTCATTGAAAACAAGTCAAACAAAGGCTAATGGGAAGGTAAACAGGCGCGCCTGTTTTGATTCGCCCTCCAGAACAATTTTATGACGCAGCGAAAGAAAAATGTGGTAATATTTAGATTTTTGAAGGAAGCAAGTTCATTGCCAACTACGACAAATCCATGGGATGATGGAACTTTGAAGGTAGACAGACAAATGATGTCCTTGAGTTGTTCTCTCTTTATCAGTGGCGGCTCCTGAAAAAATTCTCAGGAGGGGCAATTTTTCTGATGATTTAGGTGACCTACACACATTTAAAAAAAGATATGTCCAGCAACAACATGAAGACAGGGGCAGCATATAAGTCAATACCAGAAGCATTTATTGACTGATCTCAAAAGTGTTGGCTTACCAGGGTTGGTGGAGCCCTCAGTTTCATCTTTGCCTCGCAAAGCTAACTCAAACACTCCGCAAAACTTCACACACTGGATTAGCCGGCTGAGGATGTGGCGGTTCTTGCTAATGTCGTAGTAAATATATTTGTTATAGTGAATATGGAATATGATATGTTGAGTAAAATGTTGTGCTAAGATCTATTTAGGTCAGGAGCTGGTTATAAGTTCTGTTCCTATCCAATAACAATGGACAAAAGGGTCCTATCTTGTCAGCCTTGTCAGCAGGTGGCCAAGGACAACACCCACGCCATAGGCCTCTCAGTTCTTCCAACTCACGAGTTCTTGCTCTGAGGACACACACACACACACAAACACACACACACACACATCATCACTGTTAAACACACACACACACACACACACACACATCATCACTGTTAAACACACACACACACACACACACACAAAAATCCCCTCTCTTAGGCTGAACATTTGAAGACAGAGAACCCGACTCAGAGCCAATGCAACAGTGACAGTAGCCTGCAGGGGACCTCGCCCAACTCATCAGGACCAATCAGAAGATCAGAACTACTAGATTGAACCTACTTCATTTATTGCATAAAATGTCTGCACACAATGTTTCGGGGCTCTCTTCAGATAATAATAATAATAATAATAATAATAATAATAATATGCCATTTAGCAGACGCTTTTATCCAAAGCGACTTACAGTCATGCGTGCATACATTTTTGTGTATGGGTGGTCCCGGGGATCGAACCCACTACCTTGGCGTTACAAGCACCATGCTCTACCAGCTGAGCTACAGAAAGTGGATACTCATGGATGCGCATTGCAATTGTAAAATGTCAACACAATTGGAGACACCACGTCATTTTTGGAGACATGTTATTGACAGTAAACTATTGTAGATGCGACTGCTAACTAACTAAAACATTTTAGCTGGCTAGCTAATCATCTTAGCTAAATGTGGGGCAAACAATTAAGTTATTTACCGTTAATTTGAGGGATTGGGGTGAAAGAAATCGAGTTACATAGTGATACTTTACGATATACTGTATTGACAATATCGCAATATTTTAGCGCTAGTTGGCTGTACCTGCACCAAAACACCATTATTGTTCCTTCATAGCTTGTTCTCAATCTTTTCACATTGGGAGCCAATTTGTTTTCAGCACTTTTATTTCCATGACTGATCAAAACTCGTTCTCATGGCTTTCTGATCCCTCTGCAACAGACATATGGTGCGCAATAAAATCACAGTATCGAATCGCAATACGTATAGAATCATGAGACTCGCAATGCTGATGCATATATCTTATCGTGAGGTTCCTGGCAATTCCCAGCCCAAGTTCATTTTTAAGAGTTTGACGAACGGGTCCGTGAACGCGATTCCAGATATATTTACCTCTGAATAAACTGCCTTTATTACACCATATCCACATCCAGTAAACTTGTGATTATCAACACTAACCTCATCGTTGTGGCGGCGGACAGCTAGCCTGTATCCCTCGTCATCCAGTTGAGTGAGTGGCAATGTCTTTTTTCGTTCGTACCAATTTTTGGAAAATCCTCGGGTGTAGGACTTTCCGCATTTAGTAGAAACCTGTTGAATTATTAAATTTGGTCTGGGAGGTCCTAATTGTTTCGTTGCCAATTTATCTTCATTTGTTCGCCGACAAAAAGGAACTTCTTTCAAACAATCCACTCTTTTCTCAGTTACGTTCATGGTTACGTAACGTATGACGAAAGCGCGTAAGTGCAAGCCCACAGACACCCATTGAGATTGTATTGAAGGCTCTGAAATTTGAAAAAAATAGATTTTACATGGGAGTCTATGACAGAAGTTCTGGGCGATTTTCAATCTGACTGAAATCGCCCCAAAAGGGGGTGGAGCCATTTGAAGCACGACTTTAGCCTGATTCGACATTTAGTGGCAGTGTGGCACTGTGGCAGATCAGACGTATAGATTACAACACTGATAACTACTGTTGCCGTGATATAATTGATTAGAAAAAAAATCCCTTCCTTTTCCCGTTTGGCAGTGCGTCGCCCATATCGCCCTATTGAACAGGCCGTCCCTGCTCTTTATTTTTTATTTCATCTAGTCTGTACTTCAGAGAAGGAGAACGTGAAGTGGAATATAATGCTGTTTCTCTTATCTGTTCCTCTTCCGTTCACTGTAATATTACAGCATGACTGACTGACTGACTGCATTCGGAAAGTATTCAGACCCCTTGACTTTTTCCACATTTTGTTACGTTACAGCCTTACTCTAAAATGGATTAAATAGTTTTTTCCCCTTATCAATCTACACACAATAACCGATAATGACAAAGCAAAAACAAGGTTTTTCAAAATTTTTGCAAAAACTGAAATATCACATTTACGTAAGCATTCAGACCCTTTACTCAGTACTTTGTTGAAGCACCTTTACAACCTCGAGTCTTCTTGGGTATGACGCTACAAGCTTGGCAGACCTGTATTTGGGGAGTTTTTCCCATTCTTCTCTGTAGATCCTCTCAAGCTCTGTCAGGTTGGATGGGGAGCGTCGCTGCACAGCTATTTTCGGGTCTCTCCAGAGATGTTAGATCGGGTTCAAGTCCGGGCTCTGGCTAGGCCACTCAAGGACATTCAGAGATTTGTCCCGAAGCCACTCCTGCGTTGTCTTGGTATGTGTGCTTAGGGTCGTTGTCCTGATGGACCAGTCTGAGGTCCTGAGCACTCTGGAGCAGGTTTTCATCAAGGATCTCTCTGTATTTTGCTCCGTTCAATATTCCCTCGATCCTGACTAGTCTCCCAGCCCCTGCCGCTGAAAAACATTCCCACAGCATGATGCTGCCACCACCACCATGCTTCACCGTAGGGATGGTGCCAGGTTTCCTCCAGACGTGACGCTTGGCATTAAGGCCAAAAAGTTAAATCTTGGTTTCATCAGACCAGAGAATCTGTCTGTCCTTTAGGTGCCTTTTGGCAAACTCCAAGCGGGCTGTCATGTGCCTTTTACTGAGGAGTGGCTTCCGTCTGGTCACTCTACATTTACATTTACATTAACGTCATTTAGCAGATGCTCTTATCCAGAGCGACTTACAAATTGGTGCATTCACCTTATGATAGCCAGTGGGACAACCACTTTAATATTTTTTTATTATTTTTAAATTATTATTATTATTATTATTTTATATATTTTGTGGGGGGGGTAGAAGGATTACTTTTATACTATCCCAGGTATTCCTTAAAGAGGTAGTGTTTCAAGTGTCTCCGGAAGGTGGTGAGTGACTCCGCTGTCCTGGCATCGTGAGGGAGCTTTGTTCCACCATTGGGGTGCCAGAGCAGCGAACAGTTTTGACTGGGCTGAGCGGGAACTGTGCTTCCGCAGAGGTAGGGGGACCAGCAGGCCATAGGTGGAAGAATGCAATGTCCTCGTTTGGGTGTAGGGACTGATCAGAGCCTGAAGGTAAGGAGGTGCCGTTCCCCTCACAGCTCCATAGGCAAGCACCATGGTCTTGTAGCAGATGCAAGCTTCAACTGGAAGCCAATGGAGTGTGCGGAGGAGCGGGGTGATGTGAGAGAACTTGGGAAGGTTGAACACCAGACGGGCTGCAGCATTCTGGATGAGTTGTAGGGGTTTAATGGCACAGGCAGGGAGCCCAGCCAACAGCGAGTTGCAGTAATCCAGACGGGAGATGACAAGTGTCTCTACCATAAAGGCCTGATTGGTGGAGTGCTGCAGAGATGGTTGTCCTTCTGGAAAGTTCTCCCATCTCCACAGAGGAACTCTGGAGCTCTGTCAGAGTGACCATCGGGTTCTTGGTCACCTCCCTGACCAAGGCCCTTCTCCCCCGATTACTCAGTTTGGCCAACTCTAGGAAGAGTCTTGGTGGTTCCAAACTTCTTCCATTTAAGAATGATGGAGGCCACTGTGTTCTTGGGTACCTTCAATGCAAACATTTTTTGGTACCCTTCCCCAGATCTGTGCCTTGACACAATCCTGTCTCGGAGCTCTAAGGACAATTCCTTTGACCTCATGGCTTGGTTTTTGTTCTGACATGCACTATCAACTGTGGGACCTTATATAGACTGGTGTATGCCTTTCCAAATCATGTCCAATCAATTGAATTTACCACAGTTAGACTCCAATGAAGTTGTAGAAACATTTCAAGGAGGATCAATGGAAACAGGATGCACCTGAGCTACATTTCGAGTCTCATAGCAAAGGGTCTGAATACTTATGTAAATAAGGTATTTCTGTTTTTAAGTTTTTATACATTTTCAAAAATGTATAAAGACCTGTTTTTCCTTTGTCATTATGGGGTATTGTGTGTAGATTGATGAGGGATTGATGAGGGAAAAGTTTTATGAAATCAATTGTAAAATAAGGCTGTAACGTAACAAAATGTGGAAAAAGTCAAGGGGTCTGAATACTTTCCAAATGCACTGTAGGTCTGTCTTCCCTGAAACAAATGAAGGTGTCTGTCACAACAAATCCAATCTAGCCAAACTAGTACATTGAGTCCTAATGCCAAAGTATCATTAATTTAACCCTAATGCCTAATGCCTTACTCAAACAAGCAATAATAATAAAAGCCATTTAAAAATTGGTCATCAATCAACCAAGTGTGGTCTAAACATAAAGTTGATCACTATGACATGGTAAGGTTTGGATCAGGTGTTAGCCCTGACCACATGACCTGACTAGGGTAAACTGGGCCTTTTTTTATAGCTTTTTATAACTAGGGAAAACTCTGGGCCCGTGTTATAGCCTATCATGTAACTAGGGTCCAGAGTTTCCCTGGTCAGGGCACATGGTCAGGAACAAACTCCTGGCCTAGTTCACGTGTACAGTATCAAAACGTGTGTGTCTGTATCAAGTCCTCGTCCGTGTACTGTGTGTCTTGTCACAGCGAACATACATGTGTCTGTATCAAGTCTTCGTCAGTGTACTGTGTGTCTTGTCACATGGCTTAACACAGGAAATGGTATAGAGCAGATGGACTTTATTTATACTGATGAAGGCATCCTGGCTACGATGTAATAGCTAATAGAGTTGCAAAGAAAAGACTGCCCATCTTAATCTTTAATTTTTATTGGCCAGTCTGAGATATGGCTTTTTCTTTGCAACTCTGCAACTCTGCCTAGAAGGTCAGCATCCCGGAGTCGCCTCTTCACTGTTGACGTTGAGACTGGTGTTTTGCGGGTACTATTTAATGAAGCTGCCAGTTGAGGACCTGTGAGGCGTCTGTTTCTCAAACTAGACACTCTAATGTATTTGTCCTCTTGCTCAGTTATGCACCCGGGCATCCCACTCCTCTTTCTATTCTGGTTAGAGCCAGTTTGCACTGTTCTGTGAAGGGAGTAGTACACAGCGTTGTACGAGATCTTCAGTTTCTTGGCAATTTCTCGCATGGAATAGCCTTAAATTCTCAGAACAAGAATAGACTGATGAGTTTCAGAAGAAAGTTATTTGTTTCTGGGCATTTTGAGCTTGTAATCGAACCCACAATTGCTGATGCTCCAGATACTCAACTAGTCTCAAGAAGGCCAGTTTTATTGCTTCTTTAATCAGCACAACAGTTTTCAGCTGTGCTAACATAATGGCAAAAAGGTTTTCTAATGATCAATTAGCCTTTTAAAATGATAAACTTGGATTAGCAAACACAACGTGCCATTGGAACACTGGACTGATGGTTGCTGATAATGGGCCTCTGCACGCATATGTAGATATTTCATTAAAAATCAGCCGTTTCCAGCTAAAATAGCCATTTACAACATTAACAATGTCTACACTGTATTTCTGATCAATTTGATGTTATTTGAATGGACAAAAAATGTGCTTTTCTTTCGAAAACAAGGACATTTCTAAGTGACCCCAAACTTTTGAACGGTAGTGTATATATACAGTGTTGTAACAATGTGCAAATAGTTGAAGTACAAATGGGAAAATAAATAAACATAAATATGGGTTGTATTTACCACAGTGTTTGTTCTTCACTGGTTGCCCTTTTCTTATGGCAACAGTTCACAAATCTTGCTGCTGTGATGGCACACTGTGGTATTTCACCCAATAGATAAGGGAGTTTATCAAAATTGGGTTTGTTTTCAAATTCTTTATGGATCTGTGTAATCTGAGGGAAATATGTGTCTCTAATGTGGTCATACATTTGGCAGGAGGTTAGGAAGTGCAGCTCAGTTTCCACCTCATTTTGTGGGCAGTGTGCACATAGCCTGTCTTCTCTTGAGAGCCAGGTCTGCCTACGGCGGCCTTTCTCAATAGCAAGGCTATGCTCACTGAGTCTGTACATAGTCAAAGATTTCCTTAAGTTTGAGACAGTCATAGTGGTCAGGTATTCTGCCACTGTGTACTCTCTGTTTAGGGCCAAATAGCATTCTAGTTTGCTCTGTTTTTTTGGTAATTCTTTCCAATGTGTTAAGTAATTCTCTTTTTGTTTTCTCATGATTTGGTTGGGTCTAAATGTGTTGTTGTCCTGGGGCTCTGTGGGGTCTGTTTGTGTTTGTGAACAAAGTTCATCTCTCTGTAGGTGATAGCTTTGTTATGTAAGGTTTGGGAATCGCTTCCTTTTAAGTGCCCCCCCCCCCCCTCTCTCTCTCCCTCCCTCTCTCTCTCTCTCTCTCTCTCTCTCTCTCTCTCTCTCTCTCTCTCTCTCTCTCTCTCTCTCTCTCTCTCTCTCTCTCTCTCTCTCTCTCTCTCTCTCTTTCTCTCTCTCTCTTTCTTTCTCCCTCTCTCTCTCTCACTCCCTCACTCTCTCCCTCTCTCTCTCTCTCTCTCTCTCTCTCTCTTCCTCTCTCTCTCTCTCTCTTCCTCTCTCTCTCTCTCTCTCTCTCTCTCTTTCTCCCTCTCTCTCTTTCTCCCTCCTTCTCCTTCTCTCTCTCTCTCTCTCTCTCTCTCTCTCTCTCTCTCTCTCTCTCTCTCTCTCTCTCTCTCTCTCTCTCTCTCTCTCTCTCTTTCTCTCTCTCTCTTTCTTTCTCCCTCTCTCTCTCTCACTCCCTCACTCTCTCCCTCACTCTCTCCCTCTCTCTCTCTCTCTCTCTCTCTCTTCCTCTCTCTCTCTCTCTCTTCCTCTCTCTCTCTCTC
>NC_140002.1:475000-487500 GCF_964263955.1 Coregonus lavaretus | reverse complement strand
TTTTACGCTGCTGCTACTCTGTTAATTATTTATGCATAGTCACTTTAACTCTACCCACATGTACATATTACCTCAACTACCTCAACTACCTCAACTAGCCGGTGCCCCCGCACATTGACTCTGCACCAGTACCCCCCCTGTATATAGCCTCCCTACTGTTATTTTATTTTACTTCTGCTCTTTTTTTCTCAACACTTTTTAGTTTAAGCATCAGTTGTCAGAGCACCTTACCGATCACTGCACCTGTACACAGCCCATCTGAAATTAGCCCACCCAACTACCTCATCCCTATATTGTTATTTATTTTGCTCTTTTGCACCCCAGTATCTCTATTTGCACATCATCTCTTGCACATCCTTCATTCCAGTGTTAATACTAATTGTAATTATTTTGCACTATAGCCTATTTATTGCCTTATCTCCACAACTTGCTACATTTGCACACACTGTATATATATTTTCTGTTGTATTTTTTTACTTTATGTTTTTTTACCCCATATGTAACTCTGTGTTGTTGTTTTTATCGCACTGCTTTGCTTTATCTTGGCCAGGTCGCAGTTGTAAATGAGAACTTGTTCTCAACTGGCTTACCTGGTTAAATAAAGGTGAAATAAAACAAATAAAAAAAGTTGTTGTTTTATTTTACTTTTTTATTAAAAAATAAATGCATTGTTGGTTAAGGGCTGTAAGTAAGCATTTCATGGTAATGTCTACACCTGTTGTATTCGGCGCATGTGGCAAATACAATTTGATTTGATTTGATTTGACTAGGGTGGCTGGAGTCTTTGACAAAAACCATTTTTATAGAGGTCCTGGATGCCAGGAGAACGCTACCTGCCCGAATGCATAGTGCCAACTGTAAAGTTTGGTGGAGGAGGAATAATGGTCTGGGGCAGTTTTTCATGGTTCGGTCTAGGCCCCTTAGTTCCAGTGAAGGGAAATCTTAACGCTACAGCATACAATGACATTCTAGACAATTCTGTGCTTCCAACTTTGTGGCAGCAGTTTGGGAAAGGCCCTTTCCTGTTTCAGCATGACAATGCCCCCGTGCACAAGGCGAGGTCCATACAGAAATGGTTTGTCGAGATCGGTGTGGAAGAACTTGACTGGCCTGCACAGAGAGCCCTGACCTCAACCCCATCGAACACCTTTGGGATGAATTGGAACACAGACTGAGAGCCAGGCCTAATCGCCCAACATCAGTGCCCGACCTCACTAATGCTTGTGGCTGAATGGAAGCAAGTCCCCGCAGCAATGTTCCAACATCTAGAGGAAAGCCTTCGCAGAGGAGGGGAGGCTGTTATAGCAGCAAAGGGGGGACCAACTCCATATTAATGCCCATGATTTTGGAATGTGATGTTCGACGAGCAGGTGTCCACATACTTTTGGTCATGTAGTGTATTTACGCAGTGGACGTGTGATACTGTCATGTGATATTTTTGTGGTATGTCTTTAAATCACGTTACGACCACACTCTCTCTCACACTCTCTCTCACACTCTCTCTCTCTCTCTCTCTCTCTCTCTCTCTCTCTCTCTCTCTCTCTCTCTCTCTCTCTCTCTCTCTCTCTCTCTCTCTCTTCTCTGTCCAGAGGTGTGGGGCGCCAGGGGGCCCTGTGTACAGTGTTTTAACTTTTTAGTTTCCGATACCATTAAGTAAAGTTTGTACTCAAATTATGTAACTACTGGGCCAATAAAGGTTTTCAAAAAATAATAATAAAATCTCTCTTTTTCTCTCTCTCTGCCTCTTCCACTCTTCTTACAGCTGGTGCTCATTCTTCTGGTCCATACTGTACCGTCAGGGTCGGTCCAGGCTTCTCATGTTTCTGGGATTGAGTTCATTCAGCCTTTTTTCCCCGCTGGCTGAAAAGGCCTAACCCGGGACAAGGAGCTTCTCTTTCCCCAGTTTGTGCTGACTCTGTGCTGATAGGGATGGAGGGAAAGAGGGAGGGAGGGATGGAGGGAGAGATAAAGGAATGGAGGGAGGGATAAAGGAATGGAGGGAGGGAGGGATGGAGGGATGGAGGGAGAGATAAAGGAATGGAGGGAGGGAGGGATGGAGGGATGGAGGGAGAGATAAAGGAATGGAGGGAGGGATAAAGAAATGGAGGGAGGGAGGGATGGAGGGAGAGATAAAGGAATGGAGGGAGGGAGGGATGGAGGGAGAGATAAAGGAATGGAGGGAGGGAGGGAGGGAGGGAGGGATGATGGAGGGAGAGATAAAGGAATGGAGGGAGGGAGGGAGGGATGGATGGAGGGAGAGATAAAGGAATGGAGGGAGGGAGAGATAGAGGGATGAGGGAGGGAGAGATAAAGGGATGGAGGGAGGGATGGATGGAGGGAGGGAGGGATGGAGGGAGAGATGGAGGGAGGGAGAGATAAAGGGATGGAGGGAGGGATGGAGGGATGGAGGGATGAGGGAGGGAGAGATAAAGGGATGGAGGGAGGGATGGATGGAGGGAGGGAGGGATGGAGGGAGAGATGGAGGGAGGGAGAGATAAAGGAATGGAGGGAGGGAGAGATAGAGGGATGAGGGAGGGAGAGATAAAGGGATGGAGGGAGGGATGGAGGGATGGAGGGAGAGATGGAGGGATGGAGAGATAAAGGGAGGGAGGAATGGAGGGTTAAATGCCTCTCCATTTCCCTTCATCAGATTTTTTCCCCTTCTCTGTTTTTTCCCTCCCTCCTTTCTGTGTTTTCTGTGTTTTCCACTGCAGGCTGAAAGGGGTGCTGGTGTCCTCACTGCACAAGTTGGGGCAGATGACAACTTTTGTCAACATCAGATTGTCACATAGTTGATAGTCACATAGTTGATGTCACACAGTGACTCCCGAGTGGCGCAGTGGTCTAAGGCACTGCATTGCTGTGCCACTAGAGATCCTGGTTCGAGTCCAGGCTCTGTCGCAGCCTGCCGCGACCGGGAGACCCACGGCCAGCGCACAATTGGTCCAAGGTAGGGGAGGTTTTGGCCTGCAGGGATGTGGGTTCGTTTCCCACGGGGGGCCAGTATAAAAAATAAAACATTTACTAACTGTTAGTCGCTCTGGATAAGAGCGTCTGCTAAATGACTGAAAGCTCTTAGAGTCTTACCCAGAAAGACTCACAGCTGTAATCGCTGCCAAAGCTGATTCTAACATGTATTGACTCAGGGGTGTGAATACTTATGTAAATGAGACATTTCTGTATTTCATTTTTAATAAATTAGCAAAAAATCTCTAAAAACATGTTTTCACTTTGTCATTATGGGGTATTGTGTGTAGATGGGTGAGAGAGAATAAAAGTAATCCATTTTGAATTCAGGCTGTAACAAGTCAAGGGGTATGAATACTTTCTGCAGGCACTGTATTGATGTATCGATATATCAGTTAAACCAGACAAAGTTTTGGTTGGGCTTTTCTCAAGGCAAGCTATAAAACAATATTGGGCACAAAGTGTTTGGGTACATGTATGGGAGAAGACATAGGAAGTTACGACTTGTTTCTGTTGAATAATCCTACTTTATCCACCGCTGTATATCTTCTGCATGTACTTTTGAAATGACATCAGATATGGTCTACCAAAAAATATGGCAAAACCTTTTACTACTTTACTTTCTATTAGCTTGTGCTTTCCTGGATAAAACTTTCCAATGCTTTTTTCATCTCCCTATTTTAGGAGGTTCTACGTAAGCCTCCTGACCTGCCTGTGAGAAATGCAGAGGCTGATATTTTCGCCAGTCTCTATTTTAAATTGCATGTTTTATTCAGTTTATGGAACTTCTGAAAGGGGGTGCTGTATTCTAACTACGACCATTCAACTGAGAGAAGTAGGGGTCCCAGCCAGTCGATACCCCCAGACATACTGGACATAAAAGATGGATGCATAAGAACTCATGAGTGGACAGAAAAACAAAACCCAGGACGTCACACAGCCTCTCGTTCAGTAAGAGCAAAACATGTTTGTTTGAGTTGATTGAAAAGAAAACGAAATCATTCTGTTAGGAGTGACACTTCTATGGCTCAGCCGCGTGTATCCATCTTTTCATTTTGAATCGGTCTGACTTTAACCCCGTTTGCCCTTCAAACAGGATCAGTCTTCAGGTTTTTACATATTTAATGGTTCTCACACAAGAAGCATATGGTAACATCAGGCCTCTGCTGATCCTACTTCCATTCTCTCACATATGAGTGCTTCTCAAAACAAGATTATTAATATTTAACATTCACACTTCCTGCCTCACAGCAGAACAGTGATTTGTATTTCTGTCCAGAAAAATGAGATGTTGATTGTTTATGAAAGAGGGCGCCATTGGGGGGCTGGATGAGGCGGGGGAGACAGGGTAGGGTTGGGGTCAAGGGTCAACGTGTGTGACTCACACACACACACGCCCACTTCTGCTCTGTGGCCCCTGACTCATGCTGCGCTGCTGAGGTCATCATCTTCAACGACTCGTGGTGGAGCAATGCATGATGGGAGTCTCACGTTGCATACACTAACTTCATCGATAGAAGACCCTGCACTGTAGGTCCTATAAGAACAATTATTAGGATATGAAATACTGTGCGTGACATTGCAATGTCAACATCGGCCAAATAACAGTAGAACCCATTATGAAAAACATGACATAACTCCCAAGACACCATGACTTCACACATCCTGTTTGTGCTTCCATACATGCATGTGTACAGTAAAACGACCCAATAGAGAACCCTCTGGTCATGACCAGGGCGCCCAGCCACAACAGCTCATCCATGTTTACAATACAACACAAGACACATTGTGTCAAAGATTTTCATAGGCAGTCTTAAATTCAAATGAGACCGGAACCCATTTTAATCATATTCATCTAATATCCTCACCAGATCCTTATTTTCCGTAGCCAGCAGGCAGGCGCATACACACACACACACACACACACACACACACACACACACACACACACGCACACACACACACACACACACACACAACATGCCCTTCTGAGGTCAAAGTGTCCAGTAGGTTTAATTCGTCCACACATAATAACAGCACACTGGATTTTTTAATTCAATTATCCACTCTGTTTCCAGATTCATGCACTTCAATGGGGAGACACACGCACACACACACACACACACACACACACACACACACACACACACACACACACACACACACACACACACACACACACACACACACACACAGGGCCCTTGGCATTAACATGGACTGTTATGTACAGTGACTGACAGTGCTTGTGACCTCGCTGTGACATGGGGTTATGAAGCATTGCCTAAAAGCAGGGTGGCACTAGGGAGACTGCAGCAAACCCAGGGACACACCAACCAACCTATAGTGCATTCGGAAAGTATTCAGACCCCTTGACTTTTTCCACATTTTGTTACGTTACAGCCTTATTCTTAAATTCAATTGTTTCCCCCCAACACCCCATAATGACAAAGTGACGATAAAAAACGGAAATAATGACATTTACATAAGTATTCAGACCCTTTACTCAGTACTTTGTTGAAGCGCCTTTGGCAGCGATTACAGCCTCGAGTCTTCTTGGGTATGACGCTACAAGCTTGGCACACCTGTATTTGGGGAGTTTCTCCCATTCTTCTCCGCAGATCCTCTCAAAATCTGTCAGGTTGGATGGGGAGCGTCGCTGCACAGCTATTTTCAGGTCTCTCCAGAGATGTTAGATCGGGTTTAAGTCCGGGCTCTGGCTGGGCCACTCAAGGACATTCAGAGACTTGTCCTGAAGCCACTCTTGCGTTGTCTTGTCTGTGTGCTTAGGGTCGTTGTCCTGTTGGAAGGTGAACCTTCGCCCCAGTCTGATGTCCTGAGCGCTCTGGAGCAGGTTTTCATCAAGGGTCTCTCTGTATTTGGCTCCGTTCATGTATGCCTCGATCCTGACTAGTCTACCAGTCCCTGCCGCTGAAAAACATCCCCACAGCATGACGCTGCGACCACCATGCTTCACCGTTGTTTCTTTTGGTCTGAGAGTCTTTAGGTGCCTTTTGGCAAACTCCAAGCGGGCTGTCATGTGCCTTTTACTGAGGAGTGGCTTCCGTCTGGCTACTCTACCATAAAGGCCTGGTTGGTGGAGTGCTGCAGAGATGGTTGTTCTTCTGGAAGGTTCTCCCATCTACACAGAGGATCTCTGGAGCTCTGTCAGAGTGACCATCGGGTTCTTGGTCACCTCCCTGACCAAGACCCTTCTCCCCCGATTGCTCAGTTTGGCCGGGAAGCCAGCTCTAGGAAGAGTCTTGGTGATTCCAAACTTCTTCCATTTAAGAATGATGGAGGCCACTGTTTTCTTGGGGACCTTCAATGTTGCAGAAATGTTTTGGTACCCTTCCCCAGATCTGTGCCTTGACACAATCCTGTCTCGGAGCTCTACGGACAATTCCTTCGACCTCATGGCTTGGTGTTTGCTCTGACATGCACTGTCAACTGTGGGACATTATATAGACAGGTGTTTGCCTTTCCAAATTATGTCCAATAAATTGAATTTACCACAGGTGGACTCCAATCAAGTTGTAGAAACATCCCAAGGATGATCAATGGAAACAGGATGCACCTGAACTAAATTTCGAGTCTCATAGCAAAGGGTCTGAATACTTATGTAAATAAGGTATTTCTGTTTTTAAGTTTTTATACATTTTCAAAAATGTATAAAGACCTGTTTTTGCTTTGTCATTATGGGGTATTGTGTGTAGATTGATGAGGGAAAAGTTTTATGAAATCAATTTTAAAATAAGGCTGTAACATAACAAAATGTGGAAGAAGTCAAGTGGTCTGAATGCTTTCCGAGTGCACTGTATTAGCTGAATGAACACACATCACTGGGATGACACTTCTATAGGATTTGTCCGATTTGCGATTTTTATTTCACCTTTATTTAACCAGGTAAGCCAGTTGAGAACAAGTTCTCATTTACAACTGCGACCTGGCCAAGATAAAGCAAAGCAGTGAGATAAAAACAACAACAACACAGAGTTACATATGGAATAAACAAAACATAAAGTCAAAAATAAAAACAGAAAATATATATACAGTGTGTGCGAATGTAGTAAGTTATGGAGGTAAGGCAATAAATAGGCCATACTGCAAAATAGTTACAATTTCGTATTAACACTGGAATGATAGATGTGCAAAAGATGATGTGCAAATAGAGATACTGGGGTACAAATTAGCAAAAGAAATAACAATATGGGGATGAGGTAGTTGGGTGGGCTAATTTCAGAATGGCTGTGTACAGGTGCAGTGATCGGTAAGCTGCTCTGACAACTGACGCTTAAAGTTATTGAGGGAGATAAGAGTCTCCAGCTTCAGAGATTTTTGCAGTTCGTTCCAGTCATTGGCAGCAGAGAACTGGAAGGAATGGCGGCCAATGGAGGTGTTGGCTTTGGGGATGACCAGTGAGATATACCTGCTGGAGCGCAGACTACGGGTCGGTGTTGCTATGGTGACCAGTGAGTTAAGGTAAGACGGGGATTTGCCTAGCAGTGATTTATAGATGACCTGGAGCCAGTGAGTTTGGCGACTAATATGTAGTGAGGGCCAGCCAACAGGAGCGTACAGGTCACACTGGTGGGTAGTATATGGGGCTTTGGTGACAAAACGGATGGCACTGTGATAGACTACATCCAATTTGCTGAGTAGAGTGTTGGAGGCTATTTTGTAAATGACATCGCTGAAGTCAAGGATCGGTAGGATAGTCAGTTTTACGAGGGCATGTTTGTCAGCATGAGTGAAGGAGGCTTTGTTGCGAAATAGGATGCCGATTCTAGATCTAACTTTTGATTGGAGATGCTTAATGTGAGTCTGGAAGGATAGTTTACAGTCTAACCAGACACCTAGGTATTTGTAGTTGTCCACATACTCTAGGTCAGACCCGTCGAGAGTAGTGATTCTAGTCGGGTGGGCGGGTGCAAGCAGCGTTCGGTTGAAGAGCATGCATTTAGTTTTACTAGTGTTTAAGAGCAGTTGGAGGCTACGGAAGGAGTGTTGTATGTCGTTGAAGCTCGTTTGGAGGTTTGTTAACACAGTGTCCAATGAAGGGCCAGATGTATACAAAATGGTGTCGTCTGCGTAGAGGTGGATCTTAGAGTCACCAGCAGCAAGAGCAACATCATTGATATACACAGAGAATAGAGTCGGCCCGAGAATTAAACCCTGTGGCACCCCCATAGAGACTGCCAGAGGTCCAGACAACAGGCCCTCCGATTTGACACATTGAACTCCATCTGAGAAGTAGTTGGTGAACCAGGCGAGGCAGTCATTAGAGAAACCAAGGCTGTTTAGTCTGCCAATAAGAATGCGGTGGTTGACAGAGTCGAAAGCGATACGGATGATTGATTTGACTTTATCTCTCTTTGTGGTGCTGCTGGGTGGAGATCTGGAGAATGGAAAAACGTGGTGGGCTGGAAGTGAGACCAGCCTGCACTGATCTCTCTCCGTATTTGTGTCCTTTATAACACTGCAGTGGGAAGGACTGGTTACAGTGTCTTATGTTTGTTCTTTAAAGTCCAGGGAATAAGAAAGTGGTGAATGGTTTCAGTCAACTCAGTTCCCAGCAAGCATATTTGGTTCCTTGGAAGTTGTGGGAACGTACGTTTATGGGTTTCCGATTGGTTCTGGGAAGGAAGCCATACGTTTCCTGACTGGTAAAACAAAAAAGAAATGTAAACGTTCTGAGAACGGAAGTAGAAATGTAGCTTGTTATGGGAACGTTAATTTTCAGGTTGAAGTGAGGTTCTGGTAACATTTTACTATGGTGCCCTGAAAGTTTTCCTGGGAGGTTTTATGAAGTATGTATCTTCTCTGAACGTTCTGAGAACATGACTTTACATAGAACCATGAGGAAAACTGTAGAAAACGTTATGCTGAAGTTCTGAAATTCCCACCTAAGAAACATATGGTTCTCAGAACGTTATGTGCTAGCTGGTATCCTAAACCATTCCCAGAACATTGTGGGAAAGTTGTATGCAAAATAACCATAGGACAACCACGTTCTCACCAACATCTAAGAAATATATGGTCCTCAGAACATTATGTGCTAGCTGGGTATCCTACACCATTCCCAGAATATTGTGGGAAGGTTGTATGCAAATTACTCATAGGACAACCACGCTTTCACCAACCTCTAAGGAACATATGGTTCTCAGAACGTTATGTATTAGCTGGGTTTGTTTAGGTTCGATCCAATGGGTTGAGAGGGAAGAAGAGAGGGAAGAATTGACAGTATGTATCTCCAAGCATTTTTGTCCTTTGAACTCAGGAAATACGTGTGGGATGAATCGACGTTGCAGTCATAATTTCAGTTCAATACTAGCTGAGAACAGTGCTGTCTGTCTGACCGGATGACAGGCTGTCTGTCTCAGTCTCCTCAGTTTGTTTAAGTGCCATTGGTTAGGGGAGAAGAAGATGTGCTGTGGAATGGAGCTTATGGACCCCCTGCTGGGGCCTCTGAGAGGGGCGCATGGTGGAGGGGTGGCAGAGAGGAGCAGGAGGGGAGACAGGAGGTGAGACAGGAGGTGAGCTAACAGGCAGACAGAGGTGATGCCTTGCAGCAGGAGGGCAGGGCAGAGGGACAGTGACATCACAGAGTCCCTGCCAAAAAGCCCAGGGGGAGGACGTGAGATGAGCGTCTATTGGAGCACACGAAGAGCTCTGGTTGTTTGTTTTAGAGACGGATAGTGGATGGATGGGGTAGAGTAAAACTGGACAGAGAGAGAAAACATTTTTCAAGTTATCAAACTATTCCGCTAGCCTAGCCAGTTGTTCTAAGGTTCTAGCCAGTTGTTCTAAGGTTCTAGCCAGTTGTTCTAAGGTTCTAGCCAGTTGTTCTAAGGTTCTAGCCAGTTGTTCTAAGGTTCTAGCCAGTTGTTCTAAGGTTCTAGCCAGTTGTTCTAAGGTTCGAGCCAGTTGTTCTAAGGTTCGAGCCAGTTGTTCTAAGGTTCTAGCCAGTTGTTCTAAGGTTCTAGCCAGTTGTTCTAAGGTTCTAGCCAGTTGTTCTAAGGTTCAAGCCAGTTGTTCTAAGGTTCTAGCCAGTTGTTCTAAGGTTCGAGCCAGTTGTTCTAAGGTTTGAGCCAGTTGTTCTAAGGTTCTAGCCAGTTGTTCTAAGGTTCTAGCCAGTTGTTCTAAGGTTCAAGCCAGTTGTTCTAAGGTTCTAGCCAGTTGTTCTAAGGTTCGAGCCAGTTGTTCTAAGGTTTGAGCCAGTTGTTCTAAGGTTCTAGCCAGTTGTTCTAAGGTTCTAGCCAGTTGTTCTAAGGTTCGAGCCAGTTGTTCTAAGGTTCGAGCCAGCTGTTCTAAGGTTCTAGCCAGTTGTTCTAAGGTTCGAGCCAGCTGTTCTAAGGTTCTAGCCAGTTGTTCTAAGGTTCGAGCCAGTTGTTCTAAGGTTCGAGCCAGTTGTTCTAAGGTTCGAGCCAGCTGTTCTAAGGTTTGAGCCAGTTGTTCTAAGGTTCGAGCCAGCTGTTCTAAGGTTTGAGCCAGGAGGCATGGTCACCAGCTGACACAAGCCGAGGCTGCTGGTGTCAGATCTAGTTAGGCAGAAGTCAACTCTGCAGACTGTCTTCTAAGTTGTTGTGTAGAGAATGTCCCTGCATGTGTAACAGGGTGATATCCGTGGGGCATCTGTGTCTGGAGTCCTGACTGTTATACAAGGGAGTATTTTCGAAAACACTTACTTGCCGACTCAGTGCTTTACAAGAACTCTACTCCATTAAATATGCAATTTGTTTTAAGAAAAAGTATGTTATAGCAAAACAAGTTGGTCTAAAGGAGGTCGTCTAGTCCGCTCAGCGGGATAAGATGTGTGCGAACCATGAATGTGCACAAACCCCTTAAGCAAGCAGCAACCTCTTCACATAACACAGGCAGGGGACTAATGCTTTCACAGTGGTACGAACTGGTTCAACTCCCAAAAACTTTTAGGTTAAACTGACCTCTCTTTTAGGGTTAAACTGACGTCTCTTTACAAACAATTGTATTATCTAAAATTATAAACGATTATATTATCTAAAATTACAAACGATTATATTATCTAACATTACAAACGATTGTATTATATAACGTTATCTGACGTTACAGCGTGATTACCACTCATCCTGCAGACCTGTAATAATCTGGCGCTACAGCAGAAGAGCTGGAAGGAAATCACACATGTATAAATTATATGATTGTAACAAAGACCATGGGTGTCTTTATGCATAGGGGGGAGGAGGGCAGGGAAGGGGGGGCTTTGGAGGGGTGTTCCAATTACTGAAATAGAACGACTGATAGATTATAATTCTAGGGATTTCCAATCCAGGTCCTTGAAATGTTTAGCTCATGTTCCACCCTTGTTCCCCCATCTTTAACCCTCTCTCTTCCTAGATAGAGGATGCTGAAAACCCTACATGGTTCAGAAGAGCCTGCAGCCTCATGGTGGAGTGGAAGGAATGTGTTGAAGGCACCAGGTCTTTTGGATCTATCTATAGGACATAGGAGGTGGACCCCCCCCCCCACCCATAGGGGGCGCGTGGTGTGGCCGTGCCTTCAGGATTGAACATCCAGCCGCAATGGTGGGAAGTGGAATGACTGGACGACTGCACGGTAATCATGAGAGAGGCAAGCGAGCAGTGGAACGTCAGCGTCATGAGAAAGTCACTGCCTTGTGTGTAACAGCAAAACCTCATTAAACAAACCACAACAGGCTCGCATGGAGACCGGGCAAAACATTTGCAACTGCCTCCAACCGTCTGCAATGTCACTTGCGTTAGAGATTTGGAACAGTAAGTTCCACGTTCAATATCCCCTCCCACGTTGGGCATCGAGACGTTGAGATTTCTGGTGAGATTTATAATTGTGACATTATGATACCTGACCATGTTGGTTGACGCTATCGGTACTCAGACAATTATAGGAAGCCACTTAAGACTTTCGAGAACCCAACAATAGGAGAGTGTTGCTCATGATGAGGTTGCCGGTCAGAAAAAGAACAGGAAATGATGTTGTAGAGAGACTGTCTGCTGTCTGCCGTGGGCCCAGACTCTCCCCCCTGAGAGAAAAGAGGGAGACACCTTGTCCCCCCCAGTGTAACAATAGTAGCCTAGATACAAAACCACCACGTCATGGCACATGACGTAACATAGAAGGGATAAATCAGGGGAGATTTGTTTGAAAGGGTCCTGAAACAAGTCAAAATTCAAGTTGAAGGGCGGTGTGTGATAGAGTCTCAGAGCAGGAGATGTGTCATTCTGAGCCAGCTGTTATGATTCCCTGAAGACCTGTGTGTTGGTTGGTTACAGCCTCCTGTTTGCTGCTGGGAGTCCACGGAACGTTCTCTCTCTCTCCGAGCCAAGCCAAGATTCCGATCTGAATTTATGCCAAGAGTATTGGTATGTTATGTTAACGTGATCTGATAAAGACTGTTGTCAAAAAACAGAAGTAAATAGAGAAGGTGGGAAACGGTGTACTGAGCTGGATCCAGAAACAACAAGTGTGTGGGTTGTAACTATGAAGTTTCTGTGAAGATGTGGGAGGGAATACCTTGA
>NC_140002.1:320000-470000 GCF_964263955.1 Coregonus lavaretus | reverse complement strand
CTTTTGACGAACATATCAAGACTGTTTCAAGGACAGCTTTTTTCCATCTACGTAACATTGCAAAAATCAGAAATTTTCTGTCCAAAAATGATGCAGAAAAATTAATCCATGCATTTGTTACTTCTAGGTTAGACTACTGCAATGCTCTATTTTCCGGCTACCCGGATAAAGCACTAAATAAACTTCAGTTAGTGCTAAATACGGCTGCTAGAATCCTGACTAGAACCAAGAAATTTGATCATATTACTCCAGTGCTAGCTTCCCTACACTGGCTTCCTGTTAAGGCAAGGGCTGATTTCAAGGTTTTACTGTTAACCTATAAAGCGTTACATGGGCTTGCTCCTACCTATCTTTCCGAGTTGGTCCTGCCGTACATACCAATACGTACGCTACGGTCACAAGACGCAGGCCTCCTAATTGTCCCTAGAATTTCTAAGCAAACAGCGGGAGGCAGGGCTTTCTCCTATAGATCTCCATTTTTATGGAACAGTCTGCCTACCCATGTGAGAGACGCAGACTCGGTCTCAACCTTTAAGTCTTTACTGAAGACTTATCTCTTCAGTAGGTCATATGATTGAGTGTAGTCTGGCCCAGGAGTGTGAAGGTGAACGGAAAGGCTGGAGCAACGAACAGCCCTTGCTGTCTCTGCCAGGCCGGTTCCCCTCTCCACTGGGGTTCTCTGCCTCTAACCCTGTTGCAGGGGCTGAGTCACTGGCTTGCTGGTGCTCTTTCATGCCGTCCCTGGGAGGGGTGCGTCACTTGAGTGGGTTGAGTTACTGACGTGATCTTCCTGTCTGGGTTGGCGCCCCCCCCTTGGTTTGTGCTGTGGTGGAGACCTCTGTGGGCTATACTCGGCCTTGTCTCAGGATTGTAAGTTGGTGGTTGGGGATATCCCTCTAGTGGTGCGGGGGCTGTGCTTTGGCGGAGTGGGTGGGGTTATATCCTTCCTGTTTGGCCCTGTCCGGGGGTTTCTTCGGATGGGGCCACAGTGTCTCCGGACCGCTCCTGTCTCAGCCTCCAGTATTTATGCTGCAGTAGTTTATGTGTCGGGGGGCTGGGGTTAGTTGGTTATACCTGGAGTACTTCTCCTGTCTTATCCAGTGTCCTGTGTGAATTTAAGTATGCTCTCTCTAATTCTCTCGTTCTCTCTTTCTCTCTGAGAACCTGAGCCCTAGGACCATACGTCAGGACTACCGGGCATGATGACACCTTGCTGTCCCCAGTCCGCCTGGCCTTGCTGCTATTCCAGTTTCAACTGTTCTGCCTGCGGCTACGAAACCCCTACCTGTCCCAGACCTGCTGTTTTCAACTCTTAATGATCGGCTATGAAAAGCCAACTGAGAGACCTGAGCCCTAGGACCATACGTCGGGACTACCGGCCGTGGTGACTCCTTGCTGTCCCCAGTCCGCCTGGCCTTGCTGCTATTCCAGTTTCAACTGTTCTGCCTGCGGTTATGGAACCCCTACCTGTCCCAGACCTGCTGTTTTCAACTCTTAATGATCGGCTATGAAAAGCCAACTGAGATTTATTCCTGATTATTATTTGACCATGCTTGTCACTTATGAACATTTTTGAACATCTTGGCATGGTTCTGTTATAATCTCCACCCGGCACAGCCAGAAGAGGACTGGCCACCCCTCATAGCCTGGTTCCTCTCTAGGTTTCTTCCTAGGTTTTGCCTTTCTAGGGAGTTTTTCCTAGCCACCGTGCTTCTACACCTGCATTACTAGCTGTTTGGGGTTTTAGGCTGGGTTTCTGTACAGCACTTCGAGATATTAGCTGATGTAAGAAGGGCTATATAAAATAAAATTGATTGATTGATTGATTGATGGTCTGTCTGGCTCTCTCTCTCTCTCTCTCTCTCCCCCCTTCTCTCTCTGTTTGTCTCTCTCTCTCCTTCTCTCTCTGTTTGTCTCTCTCTCCATTATGTGGATGCTCTCTATCTCCAAAGGCCCATCTCCCTACTAACTACTCAGAAGCAGGAAGTGGATGTAGAGAGTTAGATTGTGCTGCTGAGCCAAATAGTGACCTGTATGTGCCCTGATGTAGAGAGTTAGATTGTGCAGCTGAGCAAAATAGTGACCTGTATGTGCCCTGATTGCTGCTGTACTGAAAACAAAGAGAAAAAAAGACAACATGTTGTCAGAGCCTGGGTTCATCTGACTGAAGAATGGTGTTGGACCTGAGCCAGGTGTTTGATTTAAAGGCTCTTTGAGGTGTGTGTTTTGTGCATACAAAAAACTAAGGGCACGGTACCTACCTGGGGTCCCTTCACTCCCATTGTTTTAGGTCAAATAAATATGTTTTCTTTTCTGTCAAATTTGTGAGTCAAGCAGTGTTGTTTTCTTTTCTTGTCAAATTGTTCTTGAGCCATTTAAAGTTCAATTCCTCATTTGCAATTGCTTGTCATCTCTAATTTGAAGTAGTATGCTGTACATCATTTTTGTTTGCACAGGGAAGTTCAACACAACCCAGCTAGCACATAACGTTCTGAGAACCATATGTTTTAGTTTTCACAGGAATGTTCAACACAACCCAGCTAGCACATAACGTTCTGAGAACCATATGTTTCTTAGAGCTTGGTGAGAGTGTGGTTGTTCTATGTTTTTTTTTGCATACAACCTTCCCACAACTTTCTGGGAATGGTGCAGGATAGTTGCTTGGCTTTGGAACATTCTCAGCACATTTAATGTTCTAGGAACGTTCTAAAACTGTTTTGACATTGGGAATGTTCTCAAATAGTTCAGTGAATGTTAAGAAACAACGTTCTTCTGTGGGAATTTCAGAATTTCAGAATAACGTTTCCTACAGGCTTCCTCGTGGTTCTATTTAAAGTCACGTTCTCAGAACGTTCTGAGAACCTTAAGGTTCTCTCTTCAATCTGTATCTCTGAAGAAATACAGAATACATTTAAATGTAGAGAGTTAGAATAGTAGAATACACAAGGTGCAATTTCGAAGTTTGGTTGTATTGCATCAGCAGTTTTTGTATTTTTCACTGACAGTCACTCAATTAGCCATGTCAGCTAAAAAAAAAGCCAGCTATCTAAACTTGAAGTAATCATGGTCGAATTACAGACCGGGCACGCTGGGCACTAGCATAGGGAGCCTGACCTCCAGGAGGCCCCATAGGGAGCCTGACCTCCAGGAGGCCCCATAGGGAGCCTGACCTCCAGGAGGCCCCATAGGGAGCCTGACCTCCAGGAGGCCCCATAGGGAGCCTGACCTCCAGGAGGCCCCATAGGGAGCCTGACCTCCAGGAGGCCGCATAGGGAGCCTGACCTCCAGGAGGCCGCATAGGGAGCCTGACCTCCAGGAGGCCGCATAGGGAGCCTGACCTCCAGGAGGCCGCATAGGGAGCCTGACCTCCAGGAGGCCGCATAGGGAGCCTGACCTCCAGGAGGCCGCATAGGGAGCCTGACCTCCAGGAGGCCACATAGGGAGCCTGACCTCCAGGAGGCCGCATAGGGAGCCTGACCTCCAGGAGGCCGCATAGGGAGCCTGACCTCCAGGAGGCCCCAATTGATTTTGTTAGTGACTCTCACTCAGATGATATTAACATGACAAGTGCTGAGCGATTAGTGCTTTTTGAGGTCGGTTTCGGTTCAATACATTTAAAAAAATCACAGTTTTTTATTTAGGTTTCGATTATTTGGGCTGAATGATGTAACACAGAATAAAACAATTAGTAAAAGTCCCATGATGGTAGTGACTGTCCATTACCGCTTAGCAACGATTAACCATTTATTCACATTACTTTACTTTAATAAAATATTTCAGTTGTTGCGTTTGTTTTATTTGATCAAGTTTATTATTTATTTCCAAGTCAACATCTCATCTTTAGAGAGCTGCTGCCTATGCTTTCTGACAAAATCTCTCATTCGTAGTTCTTCAAAGTAAATAAGGCATATTTTTATGACAGCTGAATACGAACTATCCATCACTAATATTAATTAATATTACTTAGATCATATATTGTCAGGTGGAGATACCTCGTGAAGCTGCTCTCTATATCCCCTCACGATTGCGTGTTCTTCTGCCTCTTCTGTAGCAGGTTCTGCCTCTTCTGTAGCAGGTGTAAACGAAACACAGACCGGACAAGTAGATGTGCAATGAATTATGGTCATTGTAGTTCATTACCAAAAGGCTACGTGCTAAACTATGTAGAATATTGGCCTGTTGGAAACTACAACTCCCTACCACATTGCAGAGTTCAGGCTGGATCTGATTTATCTCTAGAGAAACTGTGCAATGCGTGCAAAACCAACGATATGGAATTGAAATAATTGAACCGACGTCGGTCAATTAGTTGTTTAAAAACGTGCAGAATTGCAGGGGGCGAACCCGAACTGACACTTGAATGGAGACAGTCCAGTGGACGAGTTCGGCAGTGTGTTGTGAGCATATTCGGTCCAGACGAGGAACTTGCTCCAGTTGGTGGCCTGAATGGAGACAAAGCAGCGGAGGAACTTCTCCAGCTCCTGGTCGACCCGCTCAGTCTGCCCACTTCTCCAGCTCCTGGTCGACCCGCTCAGTCTGCCCACTTCTCCAGCTCCTGGTCGACCCGCTCAGTCTGCCCACTTCTCCAGCTCCTGGTCGACCCGCTCAGTCTGCCCACTTCTCCAGCTCCTGGTCGACCCGCTCAGTATGCCCACTTCTCCAGCTCCTGGTCGACCCGCTCAGTATGCCCACTTCTCCAGCTCCTGGTCGACCCGCTCAGTATGCCCACTTCTCCAGCTCCTGGTCGACCCGCTCAGTATGCCCACTTCTCCAGCTCCTGGTCGACCCGCTCAGTATGCCCACTTCTACAGCTCCTGGTCGACCCGCTCAGTATGCCCACTTCTCCAGCTCCTGGTCGACCCGCTCAGTATGCCCACTTCTCCAGCTCCTGGTCGACCCGCTCAGTATGCCCACTTCTACAGCTCCTGGTCGACCCGCTCAGTATGCCCACTTCTCCAGCTCCTGGTCGACCCGCTCAGTATGCCCACTTCTCCAGCTCCTGGTCGACCCGCTCAGAATGCCCACTTCTCCAGCTCCTGGTCGACCCGCTCAGTATGCCCCTTAGACTGTGGGTGGAACCCAGAGGAGACTCACCGACGCCCCCGAAGAGGGACCAAAAGGCTTTCCAATACCGCGCAACGAACTGGGGTCCACGGTCCGAGACATTGTCCTGGGGGAGTCCGTGTAGTCGAAAGACAGGGTTAATCATGAGGTTGGCTGTCTCTTTGGCCGAGGGCAACTTGGGTAGGGCAATGAAATGGGCAGCTTTGGAGAAGCGATGGACGACCACCAGGATAGTGGTGAGCCCTTGGGAAGGAGGTAACCCTGTGATAAAGTCTAGGGACGGGTGGGACCAGGGCCGGCTGGGGATGGGCAGAGGTTGGAGCCGTGAGGACTTGCTTTGGGCACAGGTGGAGCAGGCCATAACGAAGGATCGCACATCCTCAATCATGTTGAGCCACCAGAATTTCCACTTCAGGAATTCCAGTGTCCAATTAACCGGGGGATGGGATCTTGGGTTCCCGTTGCAGGTTCCCTGGTATAAATACCGCAGTATACTATGGTATAAATACCGTAGTATACTACGGTATAAATACTGTAGTATACTACGGTATAAATACTGTAGTATACTACGGTATAAATACCGTAGTATACTATGGAATAAATAACATAGTACACTATGGAATAATACTGTAGTATACTATGGTATAAATAACACAGTATACTATTGAATAAATACTGTAGTATAATATTATATAAATACTATAGTATACTATGGCATAAATACTATAGTATACTACGGTATAAATACAGTGCCTTAAGAAAATATATACACCCCTTGACTTATTTCACATTTTGTTGTGTTGGATGAACACACAATACCCCATAATGAAAAGTGAAAACACGTTTTTTTTGCTTTTAGAATGTTTAGCAAATGTATGGATAATGAAATACAGAAATATCAAATTTACATAAGTATTCACACCCCTGAGTCAATACTTTGGAGAAGCAACTTTGGTGGCGATTACAGCTGCAAGTCAACCATTAAACTCTGTAACTGTTTTAAAATCACCATTGGTCTCATGGTGAAATCCCTGAGCAGTTTCCTTCCTCTCCGGCAACTGAGTAAGGAAGGACGCCTGTATGTTTGTAGTGACTGGGTGTATTGATACACCATCCAAAGCCTAATTAATAACTTCACCATGCTCAAATGGATATTCAGCGTCTGCTTTTCTTATTTTTACACATCTACCAAGAGGTGCCCTTCTTTACGAGGCATTGAAAAACCTCCCTGGCCTTTGTGTTTGAATCTGTGCTTGAAATTCACTTCTCGAATAGAGGAACCTTACAGATAATTGTATGTGTGGGGTACAAAGATGGGGTAGTCATTCAAAAATCGTGTTAACCACTATTATTGAACATGGAATGAGTCCATGCAATTTATTATGCGATTTGTTAAGCACATTTTTCCTCCTGAACCTATTTAGACTTGCCACAACAAAGGGGTTGAATACTTATTGACTCAAAATACATTTCGGCTTTTAATGCTTTATTAATTTCAAACAAATTCTTCAAACAAATTCCACTTTGTCATTATTGGGTATCGTGTGTAGAACAGTGACAAAATCTCAGTTTAATCCATTTAAAATTCAGGCTGTAAAACAGCAAAATGTGAAAATGTGGTTGAGTGTACTCAGGACTGGAGTTGGGAACACTGTACTATGGTATAAATACTATAGTATAGTATGGTATAACTACTATTGTATACTATGGTATCAATATTACAGCCCTTAGCCGTGGTATATTGGCCATATACCACACCCCCTCGAGACGTACTGCTTAATTCTACTTTTAAAATATATAAACGCAACATGCAACAATTTCAACAGCTTTACTGCGTTACAGTTCATTGGCTGAAAGCCATGGTACAGTGGGGAAAAAAATTATTTAGTCAGCCACCAATTGTGCAAGTTCTCCCACTTAAAAAGATGAGAGGCCTGTAATTTTCATCATAGGTACACGTCAACTATGACAGACAAATTCAGGAAAAAAAATCCAGAAAATCACATTGTAGGATTTTTAATGAATTTATTTGCAAATTATGGTGGAAAATAAGTATTTGGTCACCTACAAACAAGCAAGATTTCTGGCTCTCACGGACCTGTAACTTCTTTTTTAAGAGGCTCCTCTGTCCTCCACTCGTTACATGTATTAATGGCACCTGTTTGAACTTGTTATCAGTATAAAATACACCTGTCCACAACCTCAAACAGTCACACTCCAAACTCCACTATGGCCAAGACCAAAGAGCTGTCAAAGGACACCAGAAACAAAATTGTAGACCTGCACCAGGCTGGGAAGACTGAATCTGCAATAGGTAAGCAGCTTGGTTTGAAGAAATCAACTGTGGGAGCAATTATTAGGAAATGGAAGACATACAAGACCACTGATAATCTCCCTCGATCTGGGGCTCCACGCAAGGTCTCACCCCATGGGGTCAAAATGATCACAAGAACGGTGAGCAAAAATCCCAGAACCACACGGGGGGACCTAGTGAATGACCTGCAGAGAGCTGGGACCAAAGTAACAAAGCCTACCATCAGTAACACACTACGCCGCCAGGGACTCAAATCCTGCAGTGCCAGACGTGTCCCCCTGCTTAAGCCAGTACATGTCCAGGCCCGTCTGAAGTTTGCTAGAGTGCATTTGGATGATCCAGAAGAGGATTGGGAGAATGTCATATGGTCAGATGAAACCAAAATAGAACTTTTTGGTAAAAACTCAACTTGTCGTGTTTGGAGGACAAAGAATGCTGAGTTGCATCCAAAGAACACCATACCTACTGTGAAGCATGGGGGTGGAAACATCATGCTTTGGGGCTGTTTTTCTGCAAAGGGACCAGGACGACTGATCCGTGTAAAGGAAAGAATGAATGGGGCCATGTATCGTGAGATTTTGAGTGAAAACCTCCTTCCATCAGCAAGGGCATTGAAGATGAAACGTGGCTGGGTATTTCAGCATGACAATGATCCCAAACACACCGCCCGGGCAACGAAGGAGTGGCTTCGTAAGATGCATTTCAAGGTCCTGGAGTGGCCTAGCCAGTCTCCAGATCTCAACCCGATAGAAAATCTTTGGAGGCAGTTGAAAGTCCGTGTTGCCCAACGACAGCCCCAAAACATCACTGCTCTAGAGGAGATCTGCATGGAGGAATGGGCCAAAATACCAGCAACAGTGTGTGAAAACCTTGTGAAGACTTACAGAAAACGTTTGACCTGTGTCATTGCCAACAAAGGGTATATAACAAAGTACTGAGAAACTTTTGTTATTGACCAAATACTTATTTTCCACCATAATTTGCAAATAAATTCATTAAAAATCCTACAATGTGATTTTCTGGATTTCTTTTTCTCATTTTGTCTGTCATAGTTGACGTGTACCTATGATGAAAATTACAGGCCTCTCTCATCTTTTTAAGTGGGAGAACTTGCACAATTTGTGGCTGACTAAATACTTTTTTTCCCCACTGTATATCAGCCCGTATACCACGGGTATGACAGAATAATACTTTTTGATGTTCTAATTATGTTGGTAACCATACTGCAGTATACTATGGTATAAATACAATATGTATTCACTGTAGTGTTTTGGGGGACAATACTGTCGTATTTACTATAGTGTTTTTGTCGTGTTATCTTTGACATAGAAGTGGAGGCTTTCTCCTTCAGGAAACGTACTGGAGAAATACTAAAAGAGCACATTGACCACAATCTGTAGGTAGGTAGGTAGGTAGGTAGGTAGGTAGGTAGGTAGGTAGGTAGGTAGGTAGGTAGGTAGGACTGGGGTCTGAACAAAGAGTTCAGCGCTTCTGGTCTTCTCTATCATTAATAGGGAACACACTATATCGTCTATACTTGGCATGTAGGTTTCTCACTTACGGGTGGCACAAATTGGGATATGGGGGAGGGGAATGGGCAGGGTATATACAAATTAAATACTGTAGTATTTACTATAGTTATAAAGGTGTACTGAAGTGTTTTTTGTTTTTGTTGCAGATAATACTGTAGTATTTACTATAGTATTTTTCAGTATACTACAACATTATATACCAAGTACTACACATGATCGAGGGATACTACAGTGTGTAGTATAGTATTCTACAGTATACTAGTTTACTACATAATTCTATAGTAAGTACTGTAGTAATCTATAGTAAACTAGTCTTTTTTTTCATGTGGGTAGTGTGGCTTGCTGGCCAAATGCATTATACACCACTGAAGGATGAACATGGATCCTTCTTGGCGTTCCACTTCATTTACCCACACAGCAGTTTATGTAATCCTGCTGGGTTTGGAGGAACAAAAACTCTCAAAGACAGAAGAACGGAAGCACAGACGCCAGAGGAAGCATCAGTAAAATCCATTGCGCGCCCAAACAGGTGTCGTTTTGTTTTCAACATGCAGCTCAGAGTCAGCTAACATTATCTGATTATAGTTACCTTGCCGCCCCCCAAGGAGGCTGGATATTGACTGTGGATATTTTGGTGGGGTCTTTAGTTGCAAGTGGCCCACAACTGGGGAAGCCCCACTGGCGTGCGCAGGAACACACACAACACACCACACACTCATTAGCATGCATCCCTTTAATCACACTCATTAGCATGCATCCCTTTAATCACACTCACCTATTAATTATTCAACGCCCAGACATGCATTATTCAACACTCACACTTCCACAACAACAGAGAGGGGGATGAGAGCGATACCTCTTTTCTCTCTCTCTCGCTCTCTCTCTCTCTCTCTCTCTCTCTCTCGCCCTCCTCCATCTCTCTCTCTTCTCTCTCCATCTCTCTCTCTTTTTCTCTCTCACTTCCCCAAGCTCCATTTCTCTCTCTCATGTGGCATTGTCACACTTAGGCGTACAAAGACAAACGATCGTGATGAGGAGAGAAGGAGAAGAGAGGAGGAGGAGGAGGAGGAGGAGGAGGAGGAGAGGAGAGGAGGAGGAGCAGAGGAGTACTTTGAAGATCTTCCGCCCGCCCACGTTTACTGCACCTCTATCAGGGTTTTCTTCTCTCTTTCATCTCCTGTTTAATTCATTCCCTCCATCTAATAAAGTGCCACAGTATTCCATCAAGGTGACTGAATGACAAGCGTCCCAAATGGCATAATATTCCCATATACAGTGCATCACTTTTTGACCAGGGCCCAAAGTAGTGCACTATCCCGAGAATAGTTTGCTATTTGTGATGCAAGCGAGAAGCTTAAAAAAAAACGCTTCACTGAGGTGGTGGGCTCGTCTAATGACCTGTCAATCAAAACCCAAACCTTGTTTACTCCATCATCTGAAACGGTATTTAATCAGAAGAAGAGGAGAGAGTGTTTCTTTTTAACCATAACTTTATAGACAGACTGTTGAGATGTGGGGGGGGGGGGGGGGGTAGAAGAGGAGAGAGTGTTTCTTTTTAACCATAACTTTATAGACAGACTGTTGAGATGTGGGGGGGGGGGGGGGTAGAAGAGGAGAGAGTGTTTCTTTTTAACCATAACTTTATAGACAGACTGTCGAGATGTGGGGGGGGGGGGGGTAGAAGAGGAGAGAGTGTTTATTTTTAACCATAACTTTACAGACAGACTGTTGAGATGTGCTTACATGGGCCCCGTGTAGCTCAGTTGGTAGAGCATGGCGCTTGCAACGCCAGGGTTGTGGGTTCGATTCCCACGGGGGGGGCCAGTATGAAAAAAATACTTTACAAAAATTATGTATGCACTCACTAACTGTAAGTCGCTCTGGATAAGAGCGTCTGCTAAATGACGTAAATGTAGCCGGAGTGATGTAACTCAGGGGTTCCCAAACTTCTTCAATCAGCGGCCTCCTTCCAGCATTGGGGAAAATCCTGCACGCGCCATTTCTGTTCATGACACAAACTGTAAACATCCCTCTTGTTGGTAAAGACAATTCTGCAGGTTTAAAGCTTATTTTCTGCAATTCTACACATTTTGTCATGGGGTGCAAAGAAAAATGTTGCAGTTTTAAAGCACGTTTTCTTGCAATTCTATAAAATGTGCCATGTCTAATGTGTATTGATGTGATATCTGAGTGACAAAAAAATTACAACAATGTCTATGGCCAAAAAATAAACGAAATAAAAAAACGTCAGCTGACATGGGCTAGTTTATCTGGACATTTTCTACATTAAATAGCTCTCTAAGGTATGCAATGAATAACATGACAAGAGGAACTGATGATCCACTACCCAATTTCGAAATTGCACCATGTGCATTCTACTATTACAACTTTCAACAGTAAGTTTAAAGCCGGACTGAGTACCTTTAAAAAATATATACAGTGCCAGTCAAAAGTTTGGACACGCCTACTCATTCAAGGGTTTTTCTTTATTTTTATGTAGAATGATAGTGAAGACATCAAAACTATGAAATAACACATATGTAGTGACCAAAAAAGTGTTAAACAAATCAAAATATATTTTAGATTATTCAAAGTAGCCACCCTTTGCCTTGATGACAGCTTTGCACGCTCTTGGCATTCTCTCAACCAGCTTCACCTGGAATGCTTTTCCAACAGTCTTTAAGGAGTTCCCACATATGCTGAGCACTTGTTGGCTGCTTTTCCTTCACTCTGTGGTCCAACTCATCCTAAACAATCTCAATTGGGTTGAGGTAGGGGGATTGTGGAGGCCAGGTCATCTGATGCAGCACTCCATCACTATCCTTATTGGTCAAATAGCCCATACACAGCCTGGAGGTGTGTTGGGTCATTGTCCTGTTGAAAAACAAATTATAGTCCCACTAAGCACAAACCAGATGGGATGGCGTATCGCTACAGAATGCTGTGGTAGCCATGCTGGTTAAGTGTGCCTTGAATTCTAAATAAATCACAGACAGTGTCACCAGCAAAATGCCCCCACACCATCACACCTCCTCCTCCATGCTTCACGGTGGGAACCACACATGCGGAGATTCACCTACTCTGTGTCTCACAAAGACACAGCGGTTGGAACCAGAAATCTCACATTTGGACTCATCAGACCAAAGGACAGATTTACACCGGTCTAATGTCCATTGCTCGTGTTTCTTGGACCAAGCAAGTCTCTTCTTATTATTGGTGTCCTTTAATAGTGGTTTCTTTGCAGCAATTCAACCATGAAGGCCTGATTCACGCAGACTCCTCTGAACAGTTGATGTTGAGATGTGTCTGTTACTTGAACTCTGTGAAGCATTTATTTGGGCTGCAATCTGAGGTGCAGTTAACTCTATTGAACTTATCCTCTGCAGCAGAGGTAACTCTGGGTCTTCCTTTCCTGTGGCGGTCCTCATGAGCCAGTTTCATCATAGCGCTTGATGGTTTTTGCGACTGCACTTGAAGAAACTTCTGGATTGACTGACCTTCATGTGTTAAAGTAATGATGGACTGTCATTTCTCTTTGCTTATTTGAGCTGTTCTTGCCATAATATGGACTTGGTCTTTTACCAAATAGGGCCATCTTCTGTATACCACCCCTACCTTGTCACAACACAACTGATTGGCTCAAACGCATTAAGAATGAAAGAAATTCCACAAATTAACTTTTCACAAGGCACACCTGTTAATTGAAATGCATTCCAGGTGACTACCTCATGAAGCTGGTTGAGAGAATGCCAATAGTGTGCAAAGCTGTCATCAAGGCAGGGGGTGGCTACTTTGAAGAAATATATTTTGATTTGTTTAACACTTTTTTGGTTACTACATGATTCCATATGTGCTATTTCATAGTTTTGATGTCTTCACTATTATTCTACAATGTAGAAAATAGTTTTAAAAAACTTGAATGAGTAGGTGTGTCCAAACTTGTGACTGGTACTATATATACTGAACAAAAATATAAACAATTTCAACGATTTTATTGAGTTACAGTTCATATGGACTACAGGAAAAGGAGGACAGAGCACGCCCCCATTCTCATCGACGGGGCTGTAATGGAGCAGGTTGAGAACTTCAAGTTCCTTGGTGTCCACATCACCAACAAACTATCATGGTCCAAACACACCAAGACAGTCGTGAAGAGGGCATGACAAAGCCTATTCCCCCTCGGGAGACTGAAAAGATTTGGCATGGGTCCTCAAATCCTCAAAAAGTTATACAGCTGCACCATCGAGAGCATCCTGACTGGTTGCATCACTGCCTTTACTTATCTATTGTTTACTTAACACTTATTTTTCTCAAAACTGCATTGTTGGTTAAGGGCTCGTAAGTAAGCATTTCACTGTAAGGTCTACACCTGTTGTATTCGGCACAAGTGACAAATAACATTGGATTTGATTTGATATAAGGAAATCAGTCATTTGAAATAAATAAATGATGCCCTAATCTATAGATTTCACATGAATGGGCAGGTGCGCAGCCATAGGTGGCCCACCCACTGGGGAGCCAGGCCCAGCCAATCAGAATGAGCTTTCCCCCCACAAAAGGGCTTTATTACAGACGGAAATACTACTCAGTTTCATCAGCTGTCCAGGTGGCTGGTCTCAGACGATCCCTGTAGGTGAAGAAGCCGGATGTGGAGGTCCTGGGCTGGCGTGGTTACACGTGGTCTGAGGTTGTGAGGCCTGTTGGATGTACTGCCAAATTCTCTAAAACAATGTTGGAGGCGGCTTATGGTAAATAAATAAACATCCAATTCTCTGGCAACAGCTCTGGTGGACATTCCTGCAGTCAGCATGCCAATTGCACGCTCCATCAAAACTTGAGACATCTGTGGCATTGTGTTGTGTGACAAACTGCACATTATAGAGTGGCCTTTTATCGTCCCCAGCACAAGGTGCACCTGTGTAATGATCATGCTGTTTAATCAGCTTCTTGATATGCCACACCTGTCAGGTGGATGGATTATCTTGGCAAAGGAGAAATGCTCACTAACAGGGATGTAAACAAATTTGTGCAAAATAATTTAGATAAATAAACTTTTTGTGCGTATGGAAAATGTCTTTGATATTTTATTTCAGCTCATGAAACATGGAACCAACACTTTACATGTTGCGTTTATATTTTAGTTCAGTATATATGTTTTTTTTTTTTTTTTTGGGGGGGGGGCCCCTGACCCCACTGCTGACCCGCCCCACAGTTTGGGAACCAATGATCTAACTGAGCGTGTGACTACAATACACATCACCTGAGAATGCAAGTGGTGCAATAGCGTACTAAGGACGAGAGGAAGGTATCTCAACAGGTTTAATAGAGATTTAGGAATCAGCTACTAAGGTCCACCTGACCTGGCTTAATTTAATCTTCTTTGAAATAAATGAATTATCAAGGAAATATTCCTGGTGGTGGAGAGGAAAAATGAAACACCTAGCCTGCCCCTCAGTGTCACTGCTCACACATTTACATTTAAGTCATTTAGCAGACGCTCTTATCCAGAGCAACTTACAGTTAGTGAGTGCATACATCACTTTTTTATACTGGCCCCCCGTGGGAATCGAACCCACAACCCTGGCGTTGCAAACGCCATGCTCTACCAATTGAGCTACATCCCTGCCGGCCATTTCCTCCCCTACCCTGGACGATTTGTGCACCGCTCCATGGGTCTCCCGGTTGCAGCCGGCTACGACAAAGCCTGGATTCGAACCAGGACCTCTAGTGGCACAGCCTTAGACCACTGCGCCACTCGGGAGACTGAATGAAACACACCTCCCACTCAGTGTTACTGCTCAATGAGGAAAAATGAAACACACCTCCCCCTCAATGTCAATGCTCAATGTGGAAAAATGATAAGGCGTTCGTTTCCCCATTATCCAGGTCATTGACCTCTGACCTCCAACCTCGATTGGGAGCTGTTAGTGTTTTCCCACTCCATTTCCTGTCACACGACATCAAGGTCGTAACTTTGTGTTGCATATTGCGGGGGTCAGGGTCAATGGGTTCCGGGCTCAACACCCTTCTAGGGGGGTCCGTGGGGCTTGCCCCCCCCGGGGCTTGCCCCCCCCCCCCCCCCATTAGATATTTTTTAAAGAAATGGCTGTGAAATTGTTGTTTGTGGTGCATTTTGAAGGGAGAATACATCCAAAACTTTCCTGATAATTTGGTCAATATCCCAACCAAACTGAAATACCAATAATTTCTATATTACTTGAAACTGTTGGTTACCACGGTTAACCACGCTTGGCAATTTTTTGTAGAATGACTGTGAAAAAGTCAGTTCTGGGTTGCGTTCAGTTCGATTGAACGTTTGCTACGTTGTGTAACGGCTTGTATTGAACGGCTTGTATTGTGATAAACGATCATATCCTAATCTGAAATGTCATAGACTACAAATTGCAAGAACAGTTCACTGTACAGTCAGATGTTAACAGAATGTGTAATTTAGCATATTAAACACAAAACAGTGTTTCAAGTGACAATTAGAAAGGGCTGATGCTGAAAGAGAGGAGATTATAGCCTATTTCACCCATATTTTGATACATGGCAAAAAAAAGGAATTCATTACTGAAAACACTACCTAGATTAGAATTTAGTTCAACTACCACCAAGTTACTGCAAAATATAATACAATTACTAGTTGAACTACATGTAGTTCACTTCTCCTCAACACTGGTTAGTTGAAATGTTACTGATAGTCTGTAGATAGTCTGTAGAGCATCTACAGATGAACTATCCAAAGTGTTACTGCATTATCACCTGTAGCCCAACTGATGTAGCATAGTGTCTATAAATCAATAGGCTGAAGCATTGGTTTGCCTATCTGTATTTGTGCTAATCATTAGCTAGATCAGTGCTTCCTAAACTTTTTCAGTCATGCCCCCCTTTCATCATGGGGGAACAGTCGCAAAATTGAGCCCAATATAACCATTACCAATTATCGCTCGTTTTTCGCACTCACACGCGAGATGCGCATCGCTTCACTTCACTTCACAGTAGAAACCTTCTCCATTTGAAAAATAGGCTATCTTTTTCTATTTAATTCTTATTCATGCTCATGAATTGATCATGTTAAATGTGACAGTACTTCTTTATGTGTTAAAAGTTAACTGACAGAATTAAGGGGGTTGTTAGGAAGAGGGAGGAGAGTGAGAGAGAAAAGGGGGATATATTGCTCGTTCTTCTTACACGCCTTGAGGACCGGGCCAAACCAAGCATAATTGGCGGCGGGAGTGGGAGGGTGGGGGATCCAATCAATAAGTAAATAATTGAGTAGTACTGTGTAGTCCACACACACAGCGTTACTCGTTTTGTATCTATTATTACGTGTTTAACTTTTCTATTATTTCTCTCTGCATTGTTGGAAAGTAAGCATTTTACTGTTAGTCCACACCTGTTGTTTACGAAGGATACGACTAACACAATTTTATTTGACACACACACGTTTGTTTTACTATCCTTGTGGGGACCAAACAATTGATTTCCATTCAAAATCCTATTTTCCCTTAACTCCTTTTTTTTTTTTTTTTTTTTACTTTTATTTAACTAGGCAAGTCAGTTAAGAACAAATTCTTATTTACAATGACGGCATACACCGGCCAAACCCGGACAACGCTAGGCCAATTGTGCGCCGCCCTATGGGACTCCCAATCACCGCCGGTTGTGATACAGTCTGGAATCGAACCAGGGGGTCTGTAGTGACGCCTCAAGCGCTGAGACGCAGTGCCTTAGACCGCTGCGCCACTCGGGAGCCCTAAACCTAACCCCTAAGCCTAAAATAGCCGTTTTTCTTGTGAGGACCGAACAGCGAAATGTCCCCACTTGTCCGAATGTTCCTTGTTTTACTGTCCTTGTGAGGACTTCTGGTCCCCACAAGGATAGTAAAACCAAACGCACACATACAAACAGAAAACACAATCCATAGCCATTCCCATCCAAATGACCCCGTCAGGGTCAGCTATGAGACAGTGATACAGTGCTGTGAAAAAGTATTTGCCCCCTTTCTAATTTTCTCTACTTTTACATATTTTTGATACTGAATGTTATCAGATTTTCAACCAAAACCTAATATTAAATAAAGGGAACCTGAGTGAAGAAATAACACAACAATTACATACTTATTTCATATATTTCTTAAACAAAGTTATGCAACACCCAATGCCCCTGTGTGAAAAAGTAATTGCCCCCTTACACTCAATAACTGGTTGTGCCACCTTTAGCTGCAATGACTGCAACCAAACGCTTCATGTAGTTGTTCCTGTGGAGGAATTTTGGCCCACTCTTCCATGCAGAACTGCTTTAACTCAGCGACATTTGTGGGTTTTCAAGCATGAACTGCTCATTTCAAGTCCTGCTACGTCTCAATTTGGATTAGGTCTGGACTTTGACTAGGCCATTCCAAAACTTCAAATGTGTTGCTTTTTAGCCATTTTCATGTAGACTTGATTGTATGTTTTGGATCATTGTCTTGCTGCATGACCCAGCTGCGCTTCAGCTTCAACTTCAGCTCAAAGACGGATGGCTTGACATTCTCTATTGGAGGATTCTCTGATACAGAGCAGAATTCATGGTTCCTTCTATTAAGGCGAGTCGTCCAGGTCCTGAGGCAGCAAAGCATCCCCAAACCATCACACCACCACCACCATGCTTGACCGTTGGTATGAGGTTCTTACTGTGGAATGCAGTGTTTGGTTTTCACCAGGCACAATGGGACCCATGTCGTCCAATAAGTTTTGACTCATCTGTCCATAGAAAATTCTTCCAAAAATTCTTCAAACTCAGGTTCCCTTTATCTAATATTAGGTTTTGGTTGAAGATCTTATAACGTTCAGTATAAAAAATAAGCAAAAATAGAGAAAATCAGAAAGGGGCAAATACTTTTTCATGGCACTGTATATCTTTCCTGCGATGTTTGGACAGTGGGAGGATTGAAGCCTCTGTGAGGACCCATTTACCACAGCTGTCCACATCCCGGTTCAACCTTAACCCTAGCTTCATGTCGACATCCTGGTTCAACCTTAACCCTTAACCACTACCCTAACCCTAACCCTAGCTTCATTTCCACATCACGGTTGAACCTTAACCCTTAACCACCACCCTAACCCTAGCTTCATGTCGACATCCTGGTTCAACCTTAACCCTTAACCACTACCCTAACCCTAACCCTAGCTTCATTTCCACATCACGGTTGAACCTTAACCCTTAACCACCACCCTAACCCTAGCTTCATGTCCACATCCTGGTTCAACCCTAACCCTAGCCATAACAATATCCATAGACCATCTCCATAGATCAGGAGATGGTGGAGATGGTAGTCTAGTGGTGGAGATGGTAGTCTAGTGGTGGAGATGGTAGTCTAGTGGTGGAGATGGTAGTCTAGTGGTGGAGATGGTAGTCTAGTGGAGGAGATGGTAGTCTAGTGGTGGATATGGTAGTCTAGTGGTGGAGATGGTAGTCTAGTGGTGGAGATGGTAGTCTAGTGGTGGAGATGGTAGTCTAGTGGTGGAGATGGTAGTCTAGTGGAGGAGATGGTAGTCTAGTGGTGGAGATGGTAGTCTAGTGGTGGAGATGGTAGTCTAGTGGAGGAGATGGTAGTCTAGTGGTGGAGATGGTAGTCTAGTGGTGGAGATGGTAGTCTAGTGGTGGAGATGGTAGTCTAGTGGTGGAGATGGTAGTCTAGTGGTGGAGATGGTAGTCTAGTGGTGGAGATGGTAGTCTAGTGGTGGAGATGGTAGTCTAGTGGTGGAGATGGTAGTCTAGTGGTGGAGATGGTAGTCTAGTGGTGGAGATGGTAGTCTAGTGGTGGAGATGGTAGTCTAGTGGTGGAGATGGTAGTCTAGTGGTTGAGATGGTAGTCTAGTGGTGGAGATGGTAGTCTAGTGGAGCGAGGGTGCCACTGCAGTGATTCATGCCACAGTGCAGAGCTTTGGCAGCGTGATGCCTTGGCACAGAGGGAGACTCAGTGGGACTTCAGAGATGGCTTCTTACACTGTCACGTCTGCGCCCACACAGCCAATCTGCTGCCACTGCTGCTGCTGCTGTGTGTGTGTGTGTGTGTGTGTGTGTGTGTGTGTGTGTGTGTGTGTGTCTGTGTGTGTGTGTGTGTGTGTGTGTGTGTGTGTGTGTGTGTGTGTGTGTGTGTGTGTGAGAGAGAGAGAGATGGAGCCATCCAGGCATGGACACACTCCACTACAGCCTTATATGGTCTGCCTCCTGCCTGCCAAGCTACCTTCTCCCTCCTCCAACGAGACAACACAACACTGGGACTACTACAACTGAACAATGTTATACAATGGTCTTCAATGACATTCTATCCATGAAAGAGTGAGAATTTAAAAGAATGCGTTTAGCGTTTCAGCTTTTTCCTCTCCATCCAGCACCAGGAGGGGGCAGTAGACACGTTCAGTTTGAAGGATGGACGTGACCACAGGTGTCAGAGCTAACTGTAACATTGGAATCATAACGTCAACTGGACAATACAGACCGTGGGGGTGTAACATAACCCCAGGGTCAACCACTGTGACTGTCCTACTGTGCGTACTGTACAGGCATGACAAGAGCGATAGGGTCTAGATAGATACGGCAACCATTTTGTAAAAAGTCAGCCAAATTGGCCAAAAACCCTTGATGTGTTAAAGTTATCTGTAAAAATGGATCCCTGCATCTGTCATGTAACATTCCTTTTGGAGTTGCTGTGCGTTGACTGTGGATGGCAGACGGACAGAGAGCCTGGCGAGGGGAGAGGAGATCAGTCATGAGGGAGGGAGGGAGGGAGGGCACACGATGATGAGCTCCCAGAATGACCTGTTTCACCTTCCAACACATGTTCACCGGACGACGGGCACAACTTCTGGTGCTGGACAGCTCGTGTCATCTTTCCGTCCTCCCTCCCCCACATTCTGCCCCCTTGTTGGCAGGACACGTTGGTATGACACGTTGGCATGACACGTTGGTATGGCACATCCAGTTCGTCATCTGAAACTACAAAGTGACGCCGCCCCCCCATGTGCTTCCCCTCAATATCATTCCCTCCCCTCCACATTCTTTAATTTACTGATTCAGTCAATGAGTGTCCAGCCTGTCACTGACATAAAAACACAGGCAACCAGATTAGAAGGGGTCTGAGCAGTGTAAACAGGGGGATTGTTAGGATAAGAACATATGAATGTTCAGGTGTTCCAAGCCTATAGATCAGTGTCCTACTCAGACAGGGCTGTCAATGATTGCTTATTTATCTACTGTGACCTGAACAGTGGCCGACCAAGGGCCGACAATGTACAGAGACAGGAAGCAGAAAGGGTATATTGGACTTGGGGAAAAACCGGAAGAATATCCACAATGCACTGGTCCATGCTAGTTAGCAAGCAGCTTGTTTTCCAGTTGCACTAATGTGTAGTCATGCGTTGTTACGCACTTGTTGTTCATACAAACAGCCGTACTGTACACAACACATTTTTATCGGATCTAATCGCATGGATGAACAGGGTTAATCACAGGGAAAGTATTATGTAAGCTATTTCCTCCTTCACTGTATGTATCACCTAGAGACTGAAGCCATCCATCAAATCAACATGTTACATGTAAATCAACATGTTACATGTAAATCAACATGTTACATGTAAATCAACATTGCCCCCCACCACCATCGATAATACTGTAGACGGTGTGTTCCAGGGAGCTTTTGCCCTGATCTATGTCTCCCATCGTCTGTTTCTGTATTTTAAAGAGCTCATAAATCATGTGCTGATTTCAGTGATGGATGTGTTACATCCCAAAACAAATAAGGCTACTACAGATAAGGATCTACATTGAAATGTTTAGCATTTGGTCCTTTTCTGTATAGCCTACGTTTCTCTGTCTCTGTCTCTGTCTCTGTCTCTGTCTCTCTCTCTCTCTCTGTCTCTGTCTCTGTCTCTGTCTCTGTCTCTGTCTCTCTCTCTCTCTCTCTCTCTCTCTCTCTGTCTCTGTCTCTGTCTCTGTCTCTGTCTCTCTCTCTCTCTCTCTCTCTCTCTCTCTGTCTCTGTCTCTGCCTCTCTCTCTCTCTCTCTCTTTCTCTCTCTGTCTCTGTCTCTGTCTCTGTCTCTGTCTCTGTCTCTGTCTCTCTCTCTCTCTCTCTCTCTCTCTCTCTGTCTCTGTCTCTGCCTCTCTCTCTCTCTCTCTCTCTCTCTCTCTCTCTGTCTCTGTCTCTGTCTCTGTCTCTGTCTCTGTCTGTCTCTCTCTCTGATATACAGTGCATTCAGAAAGTATTCAGACCCCTTCACTTATTGGTGGAGTGCTGCAGAGATGGTTGTCCTTCTGGAAAGTTATCCCATCTCCACAGAGGAACTCTGGAGCTCTGTCAGAGTGACCATCCCTGACCAAGGCCTTTCTCCCCCGATTGCTCAGTTTGGCCGGGCGGCCAGCTCTAGGAAGAGTCTTGGTTGTTCCATCTTCCCTTTAAGAATGATGGAGGCCACTGTGTTCTTGGACCTTCAATGCTGCAGAAATTCTTTGGTGCCCTTCCCCAGATCTGTGCCTCGACACAATCCAGTCTCGGAGTTCTACGGACAATTCCTTCGACCTCATGTCTTGGTTTTTGCTCTGACATGCACTTTCTTTGTTTCTTTGTTTCTTTTTGCTTTCTCTCACTTGCTTACTTATCAATTATGCATGGATAGCACCCTTTAAAACACACTCCCCAAACACTACTTTTACATTCACGTAACACCACCTCATGTACTATTACAGTTTTTTCTGATTGGTTAAGCACATTTTTTGTAACTATTGGCTATTTTTGCAAAACTCTACACACAAATAAGAAAACCTTTCACCCAATTATCAAAACATTGTAGTTCTCTTGCAAAAGCGAACACAGCTAGATTAACTCTTCACACCTTCTTAAAAATTGTGTTTTCGTATCAAACAGTAAACACAAGCCATCATCTACTAAGCACACAATGTGCCAACTACACACTGATGGTATGAATACAAAACACATCTGGCTTTTGCTTTCTCTGTGTACAGATGTCAATTTGAGGTCATACTTTTGTCATAGTGTCATGTAAACATACAAGGATCCAAACTTCAAGTATTGGTGTTTATTCACACTCATCAAAACAAAAACTAAGTCAGAACACAAAATAGTAATTTCACAAAAAAATGAAAAACAATCAGCCTACATCATGTCGTCTTTCTGGGTCCGGCCACAAAATTTCGTCCACATCGCATGCGATATCCTCCAGTCCAAGGCACCGGGGAAAATATCTCCTTGAATGCCGTATCCAGGCCTGACATGATGCCTGGTCAATATCTCCACATGCCTCCTCCATTGCCTGTAAAAGGGCTACCTGTTGATGAGGATGACAGTCGTACACTTTCCAGCGCCAGGCAGAGAAGAACTCCTCGATGGGATTTAAGAATGGAGAGTATGGAGGGAGGTTGAGTGCCATGAAGAATGGGTGGTCTGTAAACCAGTTGCGGACCAAAGCAGCCCTATGGAAACTAACATTGTCCCATATGATGACATATCGGGTATGCTCTGGTCTCTGAACAGTGAGCATGTCATGTAAGGTGTCCAGGAATGCAATAATGTGTGCAGTGTTGTATGGGCCTAAGGTTGCATGATGGTGAACAACACCATTTTGGCTTATAGCTGCACACATGGTTATGTTACCACCACGTTGTCCTGGGACCTTGATGATGGCACGGTGTCCAATAATGTTCCTGCCACGTCTCCTGGTTTTACTGAGGTTAAAACCGGCCTCATCTACAAAAAGTAGCTCATGTCCCATGGCATCTGCTTCTAGTTCCATCACTCTCTGGACAAGACAAAACAAATGCAACACATCAGGCCCATGCACAGCACTACAGTATGCACTTCCAAATTCAGAACCAATGACACTATAGCTTACCTGCACATAGTCATATCGCAGTTGCTTTACACGTTCTGTGTTTCTCTCAAAAGGAACTCTGTAAATTTGCTTCATTCTTATTCTGTGGCGCGCAAGTACACGACTTAGTGCAGAAATACTTACACTGTGTATATTTTGAAAGATGGTGTCATTATCAATTATGCGCTGCTGTATTTCGCGCAGTCTTATTGCATTATTGGCAATCACCATGTTCACTATATGGGTCTCTTGCTCTGGAGTGAACATTCTTCCTCTGCCCCCAACATCTGGACGTCTAGCAATTCTGTAAAGTAACAATTTCAGTATTTTTGCATGTATGGTACTGTTGTGTTTCTCATTAGAGTATGGCAGTGCTACAAAGTAGTTACCGATTTTCATTTCGAAATGTCCTAATGATGCTTGCCACAGTGTAGCGGCTCAAATTAGGCTGAACCCGTTGGCCAGCTTCCCTCAGGGTCATCCCATGGTTGATGACATGGTCCACTATTGTAGCTCTGATGTCATCAGTTATTCTATTTCTTACTCTTCTTACCCTTCCTCTTTCCCCTCCTCGTCCTCTTCTTGCTCCTCCTTGTCCTCTTCCTCTAACTTTCTCTAACCCTCTCGCTTCTTCAACTCCACGTCCTCTTCCTCCAACTTCTTCAACTCCACGTCCTCTCCCTCGGCCTCCTCGGCCTCCTCTGATTCTCACTCTTCTCCCTCTTACTGCTCCTTCCATTGTACTCCACACAGACAGCTTACCTGTGGCTTATTTATAGTGCTTAGGCTGATTGCAAAGTGAACTAATTATCTACAACAGTTTTCACATGTGCAAGTGTGCCAGACAGTTGGCAAAATAGTGTTAATGATAGCCATACATGTGTATAATTTTGCTAGGAGTGTGTTGGAAATTTGGTAATTGAGTGTAAGCAGTGAGTTGTGTTTAAAGTTCTGCAAAAAGAGTGTTGTGCAGTGAATTGTGCCTACAGTTTTGCAAAGTGTGTGTTACAAAATTGTAAACTGAGTGCAAAGCAGTGTTTGTCCTTTTAGTTTTGCAAACTCAGTGAGTGGTTTTGCTATACGTATTAATAGTTTTAGAAATTGTGCTACAAGAATCACGATTAGCGCTTAAGCATTCAGAAAAAACTGTAAATGTTGAATAAAGACCAATAGAAAACCATATAATGTCAGCCGCCGATGACCTGCACGCAATTCTGTATCTATTCCCAAATAACACCAAAAGCTAAAGTACTCCCAATTTCATGAAATGAACCAACAAATGAAGTCCAATCCAGCCCATGACATTTAAGATAGCCTGGTACCAAATCTATTTGTGCCGTCTTGCCAACTCCTATGGTTGTTTGGTGTGACAATGACCATAGGAGTTGGCAAAACAGCAAACACAGATCTGGGACCAGCTAAGGTGCTCCTCTCTTCATATTGCAAGGAGCAACAGCAAGAAACTTTATACAATGATTTTAGAAAGTCTCTCTCTCTCTCTCTCTCTATTCTGCTCTTTAGACAGAACTTTTCTGTTGAGGTGGAATTTGATGACGTCAAGGGTTCCCGCATGCTAAAATGATGGTTGGACAATTTAACCTGTTGCGGTAATGCGGTAAAAGCTTCATTTTTTTGCACCAACAGAGCAAAAGCATAAGCAACGGATGAGGATTTTGGAAATACCCTAAAAACGTTTTATTCAAAGTAAAAATACGATGCAGCAGAAATGGACTGAGTGTTGTTCTTCTAAAAAGAAACGGCATGTGATTGATATGCTCTGGGCCATAGTGTCATATGGACTTCCTATTTAAATAACAGTAAATTGGGAATTAAAAAAATGTTCTGCCCTGACCTCTGTCTAGCTCATATTCAACCCATAACAGTGGAAGGATGCTCTGCATAGCATATATTAAGTTCTAATCAAGGTCTGTATCCCTATGCCTGGCCTGGGGTGACAAGACCGCCTGTAGCACTGATGCCAGGTAAGAGTGCCATCTGAGGTTTCTGTTAATTGCAACAGTTCAGAGGTCAGAGGGTCAATTCAGTTTCTCTTTCATCTTAATGAGACCAGAGGTCAGAGGGTCAATTCAGTTTCTCTTTCATCTTAATGAGACCAGAGATCAGAGGGTCAATTCAGTTTCTCTTTCATCTTAATGAGACCAGGGGTGTAATTATTAGTCGAATTTTGTTGAAAAACGTTTGGTCTATTGCAAAACAGTTTGCAACAGAAACCGTTTACCGTTTACTCGAGGAACCAAACAGAGCAAACGGAACGAAACGGGAGGGACCTACCTGAATTTGTCCAATAGAAACTCTTGTTTTCGTTGCAAAACATTTTCCGTGTGGAGTAAACGGGTTCAGTTGCAAAAACATTTAGCAACAAAGGAAATGTTTTGCAACAGAATCCGACTAATGAATACACCCCAGCTGAGCCTTGACCAATTCATTGAGTCATCAAACCGCTGCACATGCACGCACGCACTTACGCACACACTGGAACGATGCATAGCATAATTAATATATAGCCTAAACTTAGTGATTTTCATTATTTATAGTGGAGTAAACTTATGAATGACGCACATGGATTATATAAAGGACTCTGCGTATCCCTCAAGGTTCAGTTCTGCACCATACCAACATTGGGGAAAGTCGCCTATAGGGACGGATGAAACGGTCTAATTAAATGCCTCATATCCAAGAGTTTCATACTACTTCTATAAACTAAAACCATCTATCCTGTGGTCCTCTGTAGCTCAGCTGGTAGAGCACGGCGCTTGTAACGCCAAGGTAGTGGGTTCGATCCCCGGGACCACCAGTACATAAAAAAAAAAAAAAATGTATGCACGCATGGCTGTAAGTCTCTTAGGATAAAAGCGTCTGCTAAATGGCATATTATTTTATACTGTATGGCATGGACCATGAATGGGTATATGAGTGAAACATGGAAGGATACTGGCTCAGCATTAAGTGACATAACAAATTACACAAGCCTAGGTCAGCAGTAACCTTCACTTGACCATTCTTCTAATTAACTAATTTCATTCAGAAAGAAAATGTTTTCACAAGCAATGACAATGAGTGAGGAACTAGACTCAGACAGGAAATTAACTTTAAACTCAGCAATAACATAAACACTAATTTAGGTTGGATTATTTATTTACACGACGTCCCAGAGACAAGGCTGTGGTGCCTCTATACCTCTATGACCTCACTGGGAATCTCACTCCATAGGCTGTGACCTCGTAGCCAGAGGATACCTCTCGCTCATTGGATATGAGACAGACAGATCCTCTCTCTCATTGGACATGACACATGAGATCTCTGTTTTTCATCCTCTCCTTCTAATCAGGGGCTAATTCAGACCTGGGACACCAGGTGAGTGCAATTAACTACCAGGTAGAAATAAAAAACAGAAGTGTTTCGGCCCTCCGGGACCGGAATTGAAGAACCCTGCTATACATCCTATGCTTTGCTCTCATTTTATGCTCTGAAAGGCTAGATTGTGCTCCACTTATTATTGATCAATGGCGCCATCTGGGTGGTTGACCACTGATTAAACGTGTCAATCTGACGAGAAGTTCAGGATGATAAATGCGTAGAATTGAGGAAAATCTCATTGAAGTTTGGGGTCGCATGGGTCGCGAGGTGGGGGTTTGTTATTACGCCGATAAATGACAATATCCACCCGGACCTTTACCACCTAGGAATTGTGTGTCTGGACCTTCTCAAATAGTACTTGAGTACCCCTGGTCTTGATAGTTACCGAATTAGCTGGGGTTCATCCAGATTAAGTTTCTCCTTGAGTTGTAGTTGTTGTTGGGCCATGGTTCAGTTTGTTGCGTTAGAGTAGCCTACACTCAACCCCAATGTCATCAAGTGCAGTGAAATCAGATCCATGATGTTTCCAATCCCAACAATGGTAGTGAACCGCAGTCACAAATAATGAATATACACCTTTCTGTTTGCCATCAATAATGATGGCCTTGGAGAGGTTTACACGTTTTTTTTTGCACACATACATTTCTTAATCTTTATGAAAAGCATGACATCTCATGTGTTAGGCTCCGCGTAGTGGCCAGAGTCAAGCATTGCATTTTTGTTGGTGCGTGAGAATTTTACAAAAACATTATTCTTCCTCACAAATACTTGTGCATTAATGCGTAGACAAATAAAATGGTACATAAATAGTTGTAGGTTTTTTTGTTGTGTTTTGGGAAAGTTCGAATGACTCAAATACCTGTATAATCACATGACTTACGTTAGAGCTGGTCATGTGACTGTAACTTCTGCAAGCCAAAGTCGTTTGTTGTTAGCTGTGAAAATGGAGCGGTTTAGAAGGCTAGTCAACTATTTTGTGTTCCTGTCTGCAGCATGGGATGTCGCTCATGTTCGGGACAGTGGAATGCTCTTCCCTCGAGAGTCGTCGTCCCGAGAGATGAAAGATCTGAACGGGCTGTGGACCTTCAGAGCCGATCTCTCGCACAACAGGAACCTGGGCTTTGAACAGGCATGGTACAGAAGTCGCCTTGCAGAGGTAAACATGAACATCCATTGTGTAATAAACCATTTAAACTATGTGACATGGATATTGTGTTATTAAATCGTCGCAAAAAAGCATGTGGACTACGAGTCCTGTTTGTTCAGAATAGTTATCTGCCACGCCTTTAATGCGTGGTCTATTTGGGGAACATTGATTGAATAATCATTTTGTTTGCAGACTAGCCCATCTCTAGTCTGCAAAAAAAACAGCTAAACTGTAGTCTATGTTGAAACTTCACACCAACTAAAACTGTTTGTTTCGCTAAGTCTTTGCACGTATTTGAGCTAATACTTTGTGTAAACTGTCTTGATGATAATTCAAGTCATAATGATTGTAAAGTAAACATTTGTTGTTATTCATTCCTCCCGCCCCCTTTTTTTTTCTTCTTCTCTCACTCTATTTGTATCTGTTTGTCTAGACTGGTCCAGTGATTGACATGCCAGTGCCTGCCAGCTACAACGACATCACCCAGGATCCACGGCTGAGGGATTTCATTGGCTGGGTGTGGTATGAGAGAGAGGTGTTGGTACCCTCACGATGGCTGTCTGGTGAGGGAACCAGAGTCGTGCTGAGGGTCGGGAGTGCACACTACTACTCAGTGGCTGTGAGTATTTCACAAATCTTCTACCACTTGTTTTCAGCTCAAGATTCTGCGGTCCTCTGTAGCTCAATTGGTAGAGCACGGCGCTTGTAACGCCAGGGTAGTGGGTTCGATCCCCGGGGACAACCCATACGTAAAAATGTATGCACACATGACTGACTGTAAGTCGCTTTGGATAAAAGCGTCTGCTAAATGGCATATTATTATAAGTTGCCATTCTGTATCCCTTGTGTGATAGATGTAACTCCACAACCTCCTCTTGTATGAGTTTATCTGCAGTGTACATCCCTCATTGTAAAAGGTACAGTGTTGTGTATGTACAGTGGGGAGAACAAGTATTTGATACACTGCCGATTTTGCAGGTTTTCCTACTTACAAAGCATGTAGAGGTCTGTAATATTTATCATAGTTACACTTCAACTGTGAGAGACGGAATCTAAAACAAAAATCCAGAAAATCACATTGTATGATTTTTAAGTAATTAATTTGCATTTTATTGCATGACATAAGTATTTGATCACCTACCAACCAGTAAGAATTCCGGCTCTCACAGACCTGTTAGTTTTTCTTTAAGAAGCCCTCCTGTTCTCCACTCATTACCTGTATTAACTGCACCTGTTTGAACTTGTTACATGTATAAAAGACACCTGTCCACACACTCAATCAAACAGACTCCAACCTCTCCACAATGGCCAAGACCAGAGAGCTGTGTAAGGACATCAGGGATAAAATTGTAGACATGCACAAGGCTGGGATGGGCTACAGGACAATAGGCAAGCAGCTTGGTGAGAAGGCAACAACTGTTGGTGCAATTATTAGAAAATGGAAGACGTTCAAGATGACGGTCAATCACCCTCGGTCTGGGGCTCCATGCAAGATCTCACCTCGTGGGGCATCAATGATCATGAGGAAGGTGAGGGATCAGCCCAGAACTACACGGCAGGACCTGGTCGATGACCTGAAGAGAGCTGGGACCACAGTCTCAAAAACAAACATTAGTAACACACTACGCCGTCATGGATTAAAATCCTGCAGCGCACGCAAGGTCCCCCTGCTCAAGCCAGCGCATGTCCAGGCCCATCTGAAGTTTGCCAATGACCATCTGGATGATCCAGAGGAGGAATGGGAGAAGGTCATGTGGTCTGATGAGACAAAAATAGAGCTTTTTGGTCTAAACTCCACTCGCCGTGTTTGGAGGAAGACGAAGGATGAGTACAACCCCAAGAACACCATTCCAACCGTGAAGCATGGAGATGGAAACATCATTCTTTGGGGATGCTTTTCTGCAAAGGGGACAGGACGGCTGCACCGTATTGAGGGGAGGATGAATGGGGCCATGTATCGCGAGATCTTGGCCAATAACCTCCTTCCCTCAGTAAGAGCATTGAAGATGGGTCATGGCTGGGTCTTCCAGCATGACAACGACCTGAAACACACAGCCAGGGCAACTAAGGAGTGGCTCCGTAAGAAGCATCTCAAGGTCCTGGAGTGGCCTAGCCAGTCTCCAGACCTGAACCCAATAGAAAATCTTTGGAGGGGGCTGAAAGTCCGTATTGCCCAGCGACAACCAAAATCCCTGCTGCAGTGTGTGCAAACCTGGTCAAGACCTACAGGAAACGTATGATCTCTGTAATTGCAAACAAAGGTTTCTGTACCAAATATTAAGTTTTGCTATTCTGATGTATCAAATACTTATGTCATGCAATAAAATGCAAATTAATTACTTAAAAATCATACAATGTGATTTTCTGGATTTTTGTTTTAGATTCCGTCTCTCACAGTTGAAGTGTACCTATGATAAAAATTACAGACCTCTACATGCTTTGTAAGTAGGAAAACCTGCAAAATCGGCAGTGTATCAAATACTTCTTCTCCCCACTGTACATAGACTGTCACTCTGGCTACATAGGAATAACAGTCTATATTTCTCACACTCTTTTCGCTGCCAGTGGGTGAATGGGATCAAAATAACAGAGCACGAGGGCGGCCATCTTCCCTTCGAGGCTGAGATAGGTGACGTCCTCCGAAAGGACCCAGGTGTGGCCTGCAGGATCACCATAGCTGTCAACAACACCCTGACTCTCCAGACCCTGCCCCCAGGGACCATCCAACATATTGACGACCCCACCAGGTGAAGTGACTGACAGATTTTACTTGCTTTCAATGGGAAAATATATTCAAATGTTTTTAGCAAATTGGGTGTAATCTCACGTTCTCAGACATTTAATTTTAGATGTTCTGGAGACCAAACCTAGAAAGGCTGAGGTTGAGGCTAAGTATGCAACAATGCATTCTCTGATGTTTGAGGGGGAAGAAATCTGGTTTTGGAATCCAAATCTAAATGTAAATCTGTGTTGTGTCCATATATTGTCTACAGGTATCCTGCTGACTATGTTGTGCAAAACACCAACTTTGACTTCTTCAACTATGCTGGTTTGCACCGTCCTGTGGTGTTGTATACCACTCCTAAGGCGTATGTGGATGACATCACAGTGCTGACAACCTTTGCTGACAACATTGGTGAGTGCAAAAAAAATAAAAAATAAATACATTTTCTCATTCACTTGTTCAAATGATTGTTTAGGCCTATTCATTCCCCAGTTCATCCATACCCTGTTTACACTATCGCGCCGACCAAAACCATACCGTGCTGACTTGGCTATGTCCTTTTCACATTGTCCTTTTCTGCTTGATTCCAGTAACTATGGAATGTTGTGAAAAATGGCACTAGTGTACTAAGGTGTTGTTGGTCTCTCCTGTTCTGCCCTTTGGTCTAGGGATGGTCAGTTACCAGGTGTCAGTGCTGGGCAGTTCCAACGCCACGCTGAAGGTGACACTCTCAGACAAAGATGGCCGCTCGGTTGCCTCCTCCACTGGACCCTCCGGGGTCCTCAAGGTGACGGACGTCAGCCTGTGGTGGCCGTATCTAATGCATGAGAACCCAGGTTATCTGTATTCTATGGAGGTAAGTTGGGTTATGTTCGTAGTTGCATTTCACAAGGCTTCGGTGATCCAGTGTCTGTTCCTTTTAGTGTTTGTTTTATTTTAATGTAACTTTTTATCAAACGTATGTGAACTACCATGTCATTTTAATTATACTGAACAAAAATATAAACGCAACATGTAAAGTGTTGGTCCCATGTTTCATGAGCTGAAATAAAAGATACCCGAAATTTTCCAAACGCACAAAAAGCTTATTTCTCTCAAATGTTGTGCATTTCTTTACATCCCTGTTAGTGAACATTTCTCCTTTGCCAAGATCATCCATCCACCTGACAGGTGTGGCATATCAAGAAGCTGATTAAACGGCATGATCATTACACAGGTGTACCTTGTGCTGGGGACAATAAAAGGTCACTCTAAAATGTGTAGTTTTGTCACACAACACAATGCCACAGATGTCTCAAGTTTTGAGGGAGCGTGCAATTGGCATGCTGACTGCAGGAATGTCCCCCTGAGCTGTTGCCAGAGAATTGAATGTTCATTTCTCTACCATAAGCCGCCACCAACGTTGTTTTAGAGAATTTGGCAGTATGTCCAACCAGCTTCACAACCGCAGACCACGTGTAACCACGCCAGCCCAGGACCTCCACATCCAGCTTCTTCACCTGCGGGATCATCTGAGACCAGCCACCCGGACAGCTGATGAAACTGTGGAGTATTTCTGTCTGTAATAAATCCCTTTTGTGGGGAAAAACGTATTCTGAATTGCTGGGCCTGGCTCCCAAGTGGGTGGGCCTATGCCAGGCCCACCCATGGCTACGCCCCTGCCCAGTCATGTGAAATCCATAGATTAAGGCCTAATGAATTTATTTCAATTGACTGATTTTCCTCATACGAACTGTAACTCAGTAAAATTGTTGCATGTTGCGTTTGTATTTTTGTTCAGTGTATATTATTTAGAGAAATAAAAGCACTTGCTAACCGATTTCTAAATATTCAGTGGTTTGTTCTCATGTATTACCCTTTTCCGTGTGACGAGTCACCGCCACCATGAACATCGCCTTAGTTTGACAACTCAGCATCACACCGTCGATACTTCCTGTGTTGTTAATGGGAGGGCTCTGACTGGAGCTATTCTCCTGGCTAGGGCTTGCTCATGAGGGTGCAACATTACAGAATGTTCAGATAGAAATATATGGCCTAGAAAATATCATTATGTCGTGCAGATTTGGTACTGTCAGCTCCCGAGTGGCGCAGCGGTCTGAGGCACTGCGTCTCAGTGCTTGAGGCGTCACTACAGACCCCCCTGGTTCGATTCCAGGCTGTATCACCACCGGCCGTGATTGGGAGTCCCATAGGGCGGCGCACAATTGGCCCAGCGTCGTCCGGGTTTGGCCGGTGTAGGCCGTCATTTGTAAATAAGAATTTGTTCTTAACTGACTTGCTTTAGTTAAATAAAGGTTAAAATAAATAAACTCTTTACATTTCTATCTGCAACATTCTGAACATTCCACCTCACTGAACATGCTCCTCATCTAATTTGTTTCCAGGTTCACATGACGACAGGTAGCGAGGGTTCTGTCTGTGAGGATGTGTATGCTCTGGCTGTGGGCATCCGCACTGTGCAGGTCACCAACACACAGTTCCTCATCAACAACAAACCCTTCTATTTCCATGGAGTCAACAAACATGAGGATGCTGATGTAAGTACTGAGTGGTACCACTAGAGGGCAGCAAAACACTGTTTTGTCTTGGGTGGACAACTGATGTCCAGCAGGTTGTGTTACATATTTGCCAAGATATAGAAGTAATGAATGTTGAAGCTGATTAGAAGTTTTTATCAATTTCTCTGTGTTTTTAACAGAAACTATTTTCAGTAGTTCTCAGTCATGCATTTTGGAATGATCTTTTAAAGGGTCAATGGAAATAGGTCTCAACAGTTGCCCCTGCTTTCTGTGTCTGTGTGTCAGATCCGAGGGAAGGGCCTGGACTGGCCCCTGATAGTGAAGGATTTTAACCTGTTGAAGTGGCTAGGGGCCAACTCGTTCAGGACCAGCCACTACCCATACGCTGAGGAGATCCTGCAGATGGCAGACCGCCATGGCATCGTGGTCATCGACGAGTGTCCCGGGGTGGGCATCAAAGACATGTAAGTCATTGCCATGGTGACAGTTTCTGTGATCTCTCTGAAGGGTCAGTTAAAGGTTACACGGTCCCCAGGGGTGTATTCATTCAGTCGATTCTTTTGCAAAACGTTTCTTCAACGGAAGCAAATGGAACCAAACAGGGAGGGCCCTACCTGAATTTGTCCAATAGAAACTCGTTTTGCTCTGTTTGCTTCCATTTGGTTCTTAAACAGTAAACGGTTTCCGTAATGAATACACTGCTAGTGCAACGTTTGAAGAGATAACTTCAGGTGTTTTCCACACAACGAGTGTGCCAGACATTTTTAAAGACACACTTTTATTTTAAACCTCTTTACCATTTTACCATTTTAATGGACAGTTACTATTAAGTGTATACACCACATAAAACTTAGCAATATTAATCGATGCTCTGCCCATTACATCATGGATAGAATCTAGCATCAGCATTAAGTCAGGTCTTCTGTGTCTCTGGGACAGCCACTAACCCTGTGCCCTCTCTTGTCCGCCAGCCGTAGTTTTGGGAACGCCTCCTTGTCTCATCACCTGGTGGTCATGGACGAACTGGTGAGAAGGGACAAGAACCACGCCTCCGTGGTCATGTGGTCTGTAGCCAATGAGCCAGCCGCTGAGATGCCCCCTGCTGGATTATATTTAAAGTAAGAGAACGTTAGCGTTCAATCACTTTCCGTGAATGTGCGTCCTTGTTTCTTAAAATGCACATTCACATAATGGTGGAGGGACGTTGTAGTGAACAAATTGTCAGTTAAAAACAAACGTCTTCTTCTCGGTTCTCACATTAACGAGCTAATGATGACGTCATAAAGGAAGGGAAACTGAGCATTAATGGTGACGTCATAAAGGAAGGGAAACTGAGCATTAAAGGTGACGTCATAAAGGAAGGGAAACTGAGCATTAATGGTGACGTCATAAAGGAAGGGAAACTGAGCATTAAAGGTGACATCATAAAGGAAGGGAAACTGAGAATTAATGGTGACGTCATAAAGGAAGGGAAACTGAGCATTAAAGGTGACATCATAAAGGAAGGGAAACTGAGAATTAAAGGTGACATCATAAAGGAAGGGAAACTGAGCATTAAAGGTGATGTCATAAAGGAAGGGAAACTGAGCATTAATGGTGACGTCATAAAGGAAGGGAAACTGAGCATTAATGGTGACGTCATAAAGGAAGGGAAACTGAGCATTAATGGTGACATCATAAAGGAAGGGAAACTGAGCATTAATGGTGACGTCATAAAGGAAGGGAAACAGAGCATTAATGGTGACGTCATAAAGGAAGGGAAACAGAGCATTAATGGTGATGTCATAAAGGAAGGGAAACAGAGCATTAATGGTGATGTCATAAAGGAAGGGAAACTGAGCATTAATGGTGATGTCATAAAGGAAGGGAAACTGAGCATTAATGGTGATGTCATAATGGAAGGGAAACAGAGCATTAATGGTGATGTCATAAAGGAAGGGAAACTGAGAATTAAAGGTGACGTCATAAAGGAAGGGAAACTGAGCATTAAAGGTGACATCATAAAGGAAGGGAAACTGAGCATTAATGGTGACATCATAAAGGAAGGGAAACTGAGAATTAATGGTGGCGTCATAAAGGAAGGGAAACTGAGCATTCATGGTGACGTCATAAAGGAAGGGAAACTGAGCATTAATGGTGATGTCATAAAGGAAGGGAAACTGAGCATTAAAGGTGACGTCATAAAGGAAGGGAAACTGAGCATTAATGGTGATGTCATAAAGGAAGGGAAACAGAGCATTAATGGTGATGTCATAAAGGAAGGGAAACTGAGCATTAAAGGTGACATCATAAAGGAAGGGAAACTGAGCATTAATGGTGACATCATAAAGGAAGGGAAACTGAGCATTAATGGTGATGTCATAAAGGAAGGGAAACTGAGCATTAATGGTGACGTCATAAAGGAAGGGAAACTGAGCATGAATGGTGATGTCATAAAGGAAGGGAAACTGAGCATTAAAGGTGACGTCATAAAGGAAGGGAAACTGAGCATTAAAGGTGACATCATAAAGGAAGGGAAACAGAGCATTAATAGAGATATTGTAGGCTATGTGTTCTTATTGGGGAGGACTACCTAGCATCACCGAGGGCAGCTTGAGGAGGGAACCGGGCAAGGCCTTGAAGGCTACAATTTCTCAGGTATTTCAAGCAGCGTTGGTATTGGCTTTTCATCTGGAAAACCCACGCATGTGTGTATGAGTGCGTGGTGGTGGGTGGGTGTGTACTTTGCATGCTTATTCATCATATGGCAGAGATAAGTGTATGGGTGAGTCTGAGCATGTCCTGGTAGAATGGCTTACTGGCGTGTGGAATGCAGTCAGAGTACTACTGAACCCAAACAGCAGGAATTTCCTCATACAGTTTCTTGCCATTACAGTACTTAACTATGTGGTGTAGTCATAGTCAACAAAGAGAGCCTGATATTATAAGACTGAGTTGTTAGACTCATTTTCTTCTTCTAGGTCCTTTCTTCCTCACTCAGTCCATCTGTACCCCGACCCTCTGACCCCGACCCTCTGACCCCGACCCCCTGACCCCGACCCTCTGACCCCGACCCTCTGACCCCGACCCTCTGTACCCCGACCCTCTGACCCGACCCTCTGACCCCGACCCTCTGACCCCGACCCTCTGACCCCGACCCTCTGACCCCGACCCTCTGACCCCGACCCTCTGACCCCGACCCTCTGTACCCCGACCCTCTGACCCGACCCTCTGACCCCGACCCTCTGACCCCGACCCTCTGACCCCGACCCTCTGACCCCTACCCCATCTTGGAACAGGAAACAATTGCTCTCACTAAATGTTTTTGTTTTGTCTTTTCAGGACACTGATAGCTCATACCAAATCTCTGGATGTCACTCGACCTGTCACCTTTATCACAGCCAGTAACTTTGCCAGGGACAAGGGGGTGAGACTTCACTGTGTTTCTCTGTTATGATTATAAAGGATTCTTCACAGAACTATGGCTCTCTCAATTTGCTTGTCCTCGATTCCTCGCATCCTCCTTCTCGAAACATATTGAAAGACGAGGTCAGAGGGCGAATTTTGGACCTCTTCCAATGTGTTTTGAGAAGAGAGGATCTGAAGAATCGAGGAAAACTGAAAAAGAGCCTTAAGTCTCCCTATTTGACTGTGCTTGTTGCCTAAATATATAGCTATTTTGAAGGCATACCTATGCCCTGATTCAATCATCCTGGCTTACTGAGGTCTGACCCAGGAGGTCTGACTCTGCAGCCACAGTGACTCCCTGCTGCAGATAACTCTGTAAGAGGAATGTCTTACTGAATGTCTTACCAGACGGTAGTTTATCAGTGGTGTCAGTGACTAAGCTAAGCACGTCAGTTATGACGGTAACATTCCATTCATTACAATGGCAATTCAATGCCAATGAAGATGTATACCGTAACAAGTTGCCCAACACTGTACCAGTGGTTCTATTTCTTCCTCTTCTCCCATTGGAACACGTTTACACCTAGGCGCCACCAGTTATCACCGTAACGTTCCATACATCACAACGGGAATTCAATGCCAATGAATTGTTGATCCCCGTGACACCGTTAACCATGTATTTCTGCTCTTCTCGTCCCCAGGCTCCCTATGTGGATGTCATCTGTGTGAACAGTTACTTCTCCTGGTACAGCGACCCAGGTCACCTGGAGGTCATCCCCTTGCAGCTCAACACCCAGTTTGAGAACTGGTACGGGAAGTACCAGAAACCCATCATCCAGAGTGAATATGGAGCCGACGTGGTCCCAGGGCTACACACAGTGAGTATTCCGGAACTTTCTTCGTTGTTCTACGTCACACGTCATGTCCTCACAGGACAGAAAACAGACAGAAGAACGGAAGGTATTGTCTAAAGCAAACAGGCGTATATATATATATTTGCTGAGATTTCAAGGTCTCTCTTTTGAGGCGAACAATGGTCTGGATACCAGTTTGTCAAATGTGCTTGAACAAAGACCTCTGTCAAGCACCTATAATATATAATAATAATAATATAATATGCCATTTAGCAGACGCTTTTATCCAAAGCGACTTACAGTCATGCGTGCATACATTTTTTTTGTGTATGGGTGGTCCCGGGGATCGAACCCACTACCTTGGCGTTACAAGCGCCGTGCTCTACCAGCTGAGCTACAGAGGGGTAGAACACTGGTTGAAACCTATGAATTGAACGTTTTTAAGTGGTTGAAGTTTGAATGATCAGCAGAAATAAAAGTTGAAATGAAAAGCCACATTGTTGTCTTTTTACAGGATCCTCCCATGATGTTCACCGAGGAATACCAGAAGATAGTGTTACAGAACTACCATGGTGTGTTTGACCGGAAGAGGAAGGAGTATCTCATCGGAGAGCTCATCTGGAACTTTGCTGACTTCATGACAGCACAGAGTAAGGAGGAATTAATAAATAACTGGAATAGATTGAATGTGTCGTCACACCAACCATTGTTGTCAAACCTACCATTGAAGCTGGTTGTCATACCATTGCCTGTTTAGTTCAGCTAATATTTGTCTTTACTCAGGGCTCCATTCAATCCGTATCGCAGAACTTCAGCGCTGTAGCGCGATTTAAATTGAAAGGCAATGTTCCAGCGTTGGCATTTGCATTTTACATTTTACTCATTTAGCAGACGCTCTTATCCAGAGCGACTTACAGTTAGTGAGTGCATACATTTTTCATACTGGCCCCCCCCGTTGGAAATGAACCCACAACCCTGGCGTTGCAAAGCGCCATGCTCTACCAACTGAGCTACAGGGTGAATTCACGGTCAACTCTGCATACAGTATTTTCGGCTCAACCGGAAATTACCTTTACATTTCAATCGCATTATAGCGATGAACTTCCGCCATACCGATTTTGAATGGAGCCCTGAGTAAAGACAAAGATTAGCTGAACTAAACAGGCAATGGTATGACAACCAGCTTCAATGGTAGGTTTGACAACAATGGTTGGTATGACGACACTTTCAACCTATTCCAGTCCTACAGGTTATTTATTTCCCTGAGTAAGGAAGAGTTAGTAGTGTGATGGTGGGGGCAGTAGAAGTTGAAACCAGGCCAGTGATTTGAAAACGGTGCTGATATTTATGTGAATTGTATTTAAAGCTCCCAGTGTTTGGTAAGCTCCGAGTCAGCAGGAGTCGGTGTGGCACACCAGGACGGTTTACACCAGGGATCATCAACTGGATTCAGGCGCGGGACGATTCTTTCTTGAGCGGATGGTCAGGCAGCCGGAACATAATTTAAATATAATTTGTAGACTGCAAATTGACAGATAAAAATATAATAATTTCAAACCTTGCTTACTTTTGTATACGATCACATACGGTACCAGTCAAAAGTTTGGACACACCTACTCATTCAAGGGTTTTTCTTTATTTTTACTGATTTCTACATTGTAGAATAATAGTGAAGACATCAAAACTATGAAATAACACATATGGAATCATGTAGTAACTAAAAAAGTGTTAAACAAATCAAAATATATGTTATATTTGAGATTCTTCAAAGTAGCCACCCTTTGCCTTGATGACAGCTTTGCACACTCTTGGCATTCTCTCAACCAGCTTCACCTGGAATGCTTTTCCAACAGTCTTGAAGGAGTTCTCACATATGCTGAGCACTTGTTGGCTGCCTTTCCTTCACTCTGTCGTCCGACTCATCCCAAACCATCTGAGGTCGGGGGATTGCGGAGGCCAGGTCATCTGATGCAGCACTCCATCACTCTCCTTCTTGGTCAAATAGCCCTTACACAGCCTGGAGGTGTGTTGGGTCATTGTCCTGTTGAAAAACAAATGATAGTCCCACTGTTGAGATGTGTCTGTTACTTCAACTCTGTGAAGCATTTACTTGGGCTGCAATTTCTGAGGATGGTAACTCTAATTAACTTATCCTCTGCAGCAGAGGTAACTCTGGGTCTTCCATTCCCGTGACGGTCCTCATGAGAGCCAGTTTCATCATAGCGCTTGATGGTTTTTGCGACTGCACTTGAAGAAACTTTAAAAGTTCTTGAAATGTTCCGTATTGACTGACCTTCATGTCTTAAAGTAATGATGGACTGTCGTTTCTCTTTGATTATTTGAGCTGTTCTTGCCATAATATGGACTTGGTCTTTTACCAAATAGGGCTGTCTTCTGTATACCACCCCTACCTTGTCACAACACAACTGATTGGCTCAAACACATTAAGAAGGAAAGAAATTCCACAAATTAACTTTTAAGAAAGCACACCTGTTAGTTTAAATGCATTCTTAGTGAAGCTGGTTGAGAGAATGCCAAAAGTGTGCAAAGCTGTCATCAACGCAAAGGGTGGCTATTTGAAGAATCACAAATATAAAATATATTTTGATTTGTTTAACACTGTTTTGGTTACTACATGATTCCATATGTGTTATTTCATAGTTTTGATGTCTTCACTATTATTTTACAATGAAGTAAATAGTAAAAAATAAAGAAAAACCATTGATTAACTAGGTGTGTCCAAACTTTTGACTGGTACTGTATATCTCTCTATCATGCGTGGGAATACTTTGGAACATATTTCCTAAATTAAAATCACTTGGAGCTGATTTGCTGGTGTTTTTACTTGGGCCGGGACGATACCAGTATCGCAATACTCGTTAGTATCGTGGCAAGGAAACAAAACACGAAATAAAACACGAAGCCGATTTAACTTCTTTAGGAAAACAGCACTAATGTTGGAAGCAAACATTATGTTGTCATCCAGAGTCACATGTATTTATTTTCCAAGCTACACAAGATCAAAGACTGTGGTTTGCTTCGTGTTTTCATTTTTGCCACGGAAAAAAACATTGCGATACTGGTATCGTCCTGGCCCTAGTTTTTAGTATTTTTTGTAAAAAAAAATAATTACATATTCCAAATGCTTCATAAGTAAATTGTTAATTTCAAGCAATTTTGACATGCCAAAAGACCAATAGGTCTATGCTAGTAATTGTTGCTTGATGCCCCATTGCTGGTGAGCTTGCAAAGTAAACAGTTCATATTCTTGATCACCAAACTATTTTTGGAGCCGCATATTCATTTATGGAAATCCTCTCTCCCTACCATGTGATGTTTATGCAGCACCCGAGCCAATCACTATACAGCAAATCAACAATCTGTTGGCTTTCAAACTTTTTGACCTGCGACCCCCAAAAAGCAGTGGTTCAAAGCTTTCGACGTAAATGTAGCCCGTCATTACAGCCATAAACGGCAATGCATTTTCAAAACTTTAAGATACAGAAATAAACTGTGTTTTACACCTGCATTTTTTTGTTGTTGCTGAAAGTCATTCATGTTAGCAGCCAATAATCACTTCTCTAGTGTCCAGAGCAAGCAGAATCACACGGCCTGCATCTATGCAGTGGAGGTTGCCGGATCAGATGGAAAGCATGTTCTGTCTGCGCCGCGCATGATCACTTTGGACAGCCTGGTCTCATAGACTGGATGTAACAATACAGGACACTCAAATTAGTATGATATGTTATGTTTGGTATGGTCAGTGGTCTAAAGTACTTACGTAAAAATACTTTAAAGTACTACTTACATTCCTAAAGAAAATAATGTACTTTTTACTCCATACATTTTCCCTGACACCCAAAAGTACTCGTTACATTATATATGAATGCTTACCAGGACTGGAAAATGTCAAATTCACACTTATCAAGAGAACATCCCTGGTCATCCCTACTGCCTCTGATCTGGCGGACTCACTAAACACAAATGCTTCGTTTGTAAATTATGTCTGAGTGTTGGAGTGTGCCCCTGGCTGTCCATGAATAAATAAAAAAAACTAGAAAACTGTGCCGTCTGGTTTGAATACTTTCTGAAGGCACTGTGTACTCGAGTCACGTGCCTCGAGTGAGTCTACACCTCTGGAATTTGGTGGTGTTGAATTTGTTGATAGTTCCCCTGTTTGCTTGTCTTCTGTAACAGAGTAATGTACAGATCTATAGGGCTGAAACATTTTGTTTAGGAAATTAACCTTTTCCTTCTCTCTCTGCAGCGGTGACCCGCGTGGTGGGCAACAAGAAGGGAATCTTCAGCCGGCAGAGGCAGCCCAAAGCTGGGGCCTTCCTCCTGAGGGAGAGGTACTGGAGGCTGGCCAATGAGACGGGCTTGCTGCCCACCTGGGCCAGGTACCCCTGCTACCTGGCCACATACCCCTGACATACCTGGGTCGTATTCAGTAGCGCAAAACCCTGCACATTGTAACAAAACATTTCAAAACGTTTTGCAACCGAAAAACAAAAACAAGCATTTCTTATTGGACGAGTCCAGGTTGTCCTTCTCTGTTTTGTTCTGTTTGGTGCCTAATTAACACACCCTTGTATGGAGCTACTCCGACTCAGAACATGACAACTAGAACGCTATGCACACCACAGCACATAAATTACCAGAACCAACGTCTGCGTTTACACAGGCAGCCCAATTTTGATATTCCTTTCACTAATTTGGTTGGTTGTTTGACCAATCAGATCAGCAGCTCTGATAAAAGATCTGATTAGTGGAAGAATGATCAGAATTGGTGTGCCTGTGTAAACACAGCCATTGGGTGCGGTCCTCTGCTCAGGCGTTGCTGATGCCTGGTAGATCTCACAACGCCACATATGTTATAGCAATCTGTCAGTCAGTTTGATTTGAATATGCTGAGCCATAGGGCAACGGTCTATGGCCCGTGACGTGAACGGTGAAAAGCAGTGAGAGAGAACAGTCATCTACGCTGCTCGGTCATGTTGTCAACAAGGCAGCATGGTGCATTGCCCAGAAACACGCATCTCTTTTCCATAAAATATATGATTGAATTTTCAAACTAGTTTTCATTGGGAAGGCAGATAAAGCGTTTTTATCCAAAGCAATCACTTTTGCATGTGAAAACACAGAATCCTTCTCATTACTCCACGTGCTTAATTAGGTCACTTTTGTTTTGAGCCGACTTCGCCTGGGCTTTGAGACGACTTCGCCTGGGCTTTGAACAACCATTGGTTGACGCATGAAATGTCTGTCTTTCCTCTTAATTCAGGGATCAACCAGTTTCATACATGAATGTGAATCATCATGCTGTTCCGTGTCAGTGTAAATAAATGTCTGTATGAAAGAAAGATCATGTATTTTTTTTAACTGTCTCATTTGTTTTAGGGCTCTATTCAGTCTGGATGGCTGAAGATTGCGTGATAGAAATGTAAAGGTAATTTCCGATTGAGCCGACATATAGTTCATTCGGAAAAAATTCAGACCGTTGACTTTTTCCACATTTTGTTATGTTACAGCCTTATTCAAAAATGGATTAAATCGTTCCCCCCCCCCCTCATCAATCTACACACAATACCCCATAATGACAAAGCAAGAACAGGTTTTTTAGAAACCTTTGTTGAGGCACCTTTGGCAGCGATTACAGCCTCGAGTCTTCTTGGGTATGACGCTACAAGCTTGGCAGACCTGTATTTGGGGAGTTTCTCCCATTCTTCTCTGCAGATCCTCTCAAGCTCTGTCAGGTTGGATGGGGAGCGTCGCTGCACAGCTATTTTCAGGTCTCTCCAGAGATGTTCGATCGGGTTCAAGTCCGGGCTCTGGCTGGGCCACTCAAGGACATTCAGAGACTTGTCCTGAAGCCACTCCTGCGTTGTCATGGCTGTGTGCTTAGGGTTGTTGTCCTGTTGGAAGGTGAACCTTCGCCCCAGTCTGAGGTCCTGAGCGCTCTGGAGCAGGTTTTCATCAAGGATCTCTCTGTACTTTGCTCCATCCATCTTTCCCTCGATCCTGACTAGTCTCCCAGTCCCTGCCGCTGAAAAACATCCCCACAGCATGACGCTGACACCACCATGCTTCACCGTAGGGATGGTGCCAGGTTTTCTCCAGACGTGACGCTTGGCATTCAGGCCAAAGAGTTCAATCTTTGTTTAATCAGACCAGAGAATCTTGTTTCTCATGGTCAGAGAGTCCTTTAGGTGCCTTTTGGCAAACTCCAAGCGGGCTGTCGTGCCTTTTACTGAGTAGTAGCTTCCGTCTGGCCACTCTATCATAAAGGCCTGATTGGTGGAGTGCTGCAGAGATGGTTGTCCTTCTGGAAGGTTCTCCCATCTCCACAGAGGAACTCTGGAGCTCTGTCAGAGTGACCATCAGGTTCTTGGTCACCTCCCTGACCAAGGCCCTTCTCCCCCAATTGCTCAGTTTGGTCGGGCAGCCAACTCTAGGAAGTCTTGGTGGTTCCAAACTTTTTCCATTTAAGAATGATGGAGGCCACTGTGTTCTTTGGGACCTTCAATGCTGCAGACATTTTTTGGCACCCTTCCCCCGATCTGTGCCTCGACACAATCCTGTCTCAGATCTCATGGCTTGGTTTTTGCTCTGACATGCACTGTCAACTGTGGGACCTTATATAGACAGGTGTGTGCCTTTCCAAATCATGTCCAATCAGATGAATTTACCACAGGTAAAGTTGTAGAAACATCTCAAGGATGATCAATGGAAACAGGATGCACCCGAGCTTAATTTCAAGTCTCATAGCAAAGGGTCTGAATACTTATGTGAATAAGGTATTTAGTTTTTTAAATTTTTGTGTAAATTAGCAAAAATGTCTAAAAACCTGTTTTCACTTTGGTATTATGGGGTATTGTGTGTAGATTGAGGAACATTAGTTAATCAATTTTAGAATAAGGCTGTAACTTAACAAAATGTGGAAAAAGTCAAGGGGTCTAAATACTTTCCGAATGCAGTGTATGCAGCGTTTACCGTGAATGCAGTCTCCGCTAACATTGCCTTTACATTTCAATAAGTCTGTAACGCTAAACCTCCACGATAGGGATTGAATACTTGCTGGTTCAACTTAAAGGCTTCAAATACATTGGGGGAAAAAAGTATTTAGTCAGCCACCAATTGTGCAAGTTCTCCCACTTAAAAAGATGAGAGAGGCCTGTAATTTTCATCATAGGTACACGTCAACTATGACAGACAAATTGAAGAAATAAAATCCAGAAAATCACATTGTAGGATTTTTTATGAATTTATTTGCAAATTATGGTGGAAAATAAGTATTTGGTCACCTACAAACAAGCAAGATTTCTGGCTGTCACAGACCTGTAACTTCTTCTTTAAGAGGCTCCTCTGTCCTCCACTCGTTACCTGTATTAATGGCACCTGTTTGAACTTGTTATCAGTATAAAAGACACCTGTCCACAACCTCAAACAGTCACACTCCAAACTCCACTATGGCCAAGACCAAAGAGCTGTCAAAGGACACCAGAAACAAAATTGTAGACCTGCACCAGGCTGGGAAGACTGAATCTGCAATAGGTAAGCAGCTTGGTTTGAAGAAATCAACTGTGGGAGCAATTATTAGGAAATGGAAGACATACAAGACCACTGATAATCTCCCTCGATCTGGGGCTCCACGCAAGATCTCACCCCGTGGGGTCAAAATGATCACAAGAACGGTGAGCAAAAATCCCAGAACCACACGGGGGGGACCTAGTGAATGACCTGCAGAGAGCTGGGACCAAAGTAACAACGCCTACCATCAGTAACACACTACGCCGCCAGGGACTCAAATCCTGCAGTGCCAGACGTGTCCCCCTGCTTAAGCCAGTACATGTCCAGGCCCGTCTGAAGTTTGCTAGAGTGCATTTGGATGATCCAGAAGAGGATTGGGAGAATGTCATATGGTCAGATGAAACCAAAATATAACTTTTTGGTAAAAACTCAACTCGTCGTGTTTGGAGGACAAAGAATGCTGAGTTGCATCCAAAGAACACCATACCTACTGTGAAGCATGGGGGTGGAAACATCATGCTTTGGGGCTGTTTTTCTGCAAAGGGACTAGGACGACTGATCCGTGTAAAGGAAAGAATGAATGGGGCCATGTATCGTGAGATTTTGAGTGAAAACCTCCTTCCATCAGCAAGGGCATTGAAGATGAAACGTGGCTGGGTCTTTCAGCATGACAATGATCCCAAACACACCGCCCGGGCAACGAAGGAGTGGCTTCGTAAGAAGCATTTCAAGGTCCTGGAGTGGCCTAGCCAGTCTCAAGATCTCAACCCCATAGAAAATCTTTGGAGGGAGTTGAAAGTCCGTGTTGCCCAGCGACAGCCCCAAAACATCACTGCTCTAGAGGAGATCTGCATGGAGGAATGGGCCAAAATACCAGCAACAGTGTGTGAAAACCTTGTGAAGACTTACAGAAAACGTTTGACCTGTGTCATTGCCAACAAAGGGTATATAACAAAGTATTGAGAAACTTTTGTTATTGACCAAATACTTATTTTCCACCATAATTTGCAAATAAATTCATAAAAAATCCTACAATGTGATTTTCTGGATTTCTTTTTCTCAATTTGTCTGTCATAGTTGACGTGTACCTATGATGAAAATTACAGGCCTCTCATCTTTTTAAGTGGGAGAACTTGCACAATTGGTGGCTGACTAAATACTTTTTTCCCCCACTGTATTTATAACCTTGATTTTATATATAAACTAAGAAACATATACTGTGCTCTGACTTGACAATCTATGCACTTTCGTCAAATTAAATGGCCTAATTCTCATCATCAGCATCAGTATTATTGGTGGTTTTGGGGTGGTTATGGAGTTTAGCATGCCAGATATTGGGCGCTACCTTGTCAACAATCAGTCTTTGTTTTCGGAACATTCCAATCATCCCTAACATTCTGCCTGAGGCCTGTACTACGAATCAGGGTTGAGGACGTCTGCTAAATGACTCAAACGTAACCAATAACCATTTTGATTTTGGCACTGATTTGTCAATGGTTTGATGTTTCAGCATTGTTAAGTTAGGTGTTCGACAAGCCCATGTGCGACATGCATGCGCAGTTACAAGCCTGCTTGAGTTAGCCGTAGGCGAACGAGCAATATCCACCGTTTTAGTACGGATGAAGCCTGAGCTGGAATGTGAAGCCAGCCTTAGAAAACCCTGAGTAGATCTAGCTTGCTTCGTAGGATACCCCTCAGGTGTAATTTAGTTCCTTACGTCCTAGATAATGAACTGTAGAGATTCTTCAATATAGCCTTGGGTAGTCCACATTAAAGCATAAAACCATCCTTACCAGTCGATCCTTTCCCTTTTATACTGTAAACCTTGACGTTACCATCCCAGTGCTTTGCGGCATCTATAACCCCCCTAACATTGACCGGTTTCTACAAAGCCTGAATATATGGCGTTGAATACTACAGGAAATTGTTTGTATTATCAATCAAATGCATTTTAAAGAGATCCTCTCAAAGTATTAGTTATTTTTAACACCAAACAATGTTACATTTTGAGTGACAGCCTTAACATTGATTTTGTTCTGGTTGCCAAGATTACATGTTGTGTTTTTGGTTACATATTTTGTGAAATATTAATTCAAGAGTGAGATGTTACAAGAAGAGGCACAGCAAAGTCACTTCAGATGGAATGTTTTAATGGTAGACCATTTCCACACGACAATGACACAATTTAAAATGTTCACTGTAGTGTCAACTTTCGCAACAGTTTCTCACAAGTTAATCAAATAGTCGATTTCATCCGATCGTTTCTCTGTACCCATCCAATCTACCATTCACGTAACACTTTTTTCCCCATGTAAGAAAATACAGCATTTGTCCAACTTATTATTTGGCAAATGCAGAAGCAAACCTACAGTATTCCTCCCACAAACAAACTTGATTGAAAATAAATTTGACGCTGACACATGGATTCCTAGACCTCCAATATTGTTCTACTAAAATAACCCAGGATGTTGTCTATACAGCTAAAAGGTGTCGTTACCAATGGAGTCCATTCACACAAAGTCACAGAGAAGGAAATACGAACTTTACAATCTTGTAGTTCTGACAAATGTATTTTATAGCAGAAACAAGTGTCCTCTTACTCCAATAACATAAATTAAAGATTAACATTTAGTGAAAATAAAGTTGACTAAATAAAATAAACATTAATAACTGTTTAAATACAAGACAGGGCTTTTTGGTGAGTAATTTCTACCCCACGTAGTTTATAGGGTAGCCTGGGATGGATTCATTACAGAAACCGTTTACCGTTTAAGAACCAAACAGAGCAAATGGAAAGACACGTGGAGAGATCTATCTGGATTTGTCCAATAGAAACTCGTTTGCGCTCTCCGTTTGGCGTAAACAGTTTGATAAAACATTTTGCAAAGGAATCAGCGTAATGATTACACCCCTGGCCTCTGATCTGTTAGTGCTTTTACCAACTCCATTGCCAAGCCATGACATTTCCATAAGGAGTTGGCAAGACAGCATTAACAGACTGGCACCCAGGATATCTACAGAATGCTGTGGATATTGACAAGTGGGTTGGTGGTGGGGTCCAATGATCAGAAATACATATTTAGGAAGGCAAGCAGGAGAGCCAATCACTGTCAGCGTTCGTCACTTTCACAAGGCTTTATTTTACGGTCTCTCTTTAACCGCTCAAGGCCCCGTGATCCAACAGAAGGCACTTTTGATGGCATTTGTTGATGCAGTGAACACGACTGTCATGGTTCTAAATCTTGGGACATTTTAGAATGTATTCAACACTTTATGAACAGGACTCGTGGATTAAAGATTAGGCGAGGGTTTATTATACATTTAGCTGTATTTCTGTTGATTTGATTAATACGTGTACAAAATAATACATGAAATGTGTTGACTCGTCGTTCAACAGGTTAGCAATAGGAACACATTCAACAAGATACTTTTTTTTAGGGACTTTGACTTGTGTGACTCAATAAACCAAACACACTCCACCCACCTCTCTGGAACAGAGTAACTGTGGGACTATTATTACGTCTATTTAAAGTTGGTTGCACCGACTTTAGGACCTATACGATGGCTGCCAACATGGACTCCGTGAGTAACCCCTAGGGAAGTCTTTAGTGTACAACCAGATCACTGTAAATCAACCTCTGGGAGTGGCGCTTTAGACCTGATCGGCATCATCGTGCACAAAATGGCATCTCGTCCCAAAGACCTCAGTGAGCGTATCGCTGCTAAAATTCTGATGCAACAGGGCAATACAGTAATTTTTTTTTGTGTGTGTCGAAAACCTTGTTCAGCGCTAGTGAGTGAGTTACAATGCAGACAATATGTAACCAATAAGTACCTCATATTCCATCATGCAAAACCCACCATTCACAACTGATGGCCTGGCGTGCTTTAACATTCAGGAAGCAGTCATTTGCATCATCATCAACCACCACCATCTTCGTTTAGACCTCTGCCATTATGAAACAAGTGCCCCTTTTCTATTAGAAATTTGCATTCCATGATGATAGACACATAGGGACATGAGACGCTGACCATCTTGTACAAAGGACACCGTATCATAAAACCAACCGGTGTAAAAAATGTGCCAATACGTGGTGTAGCTGTCTGTGTTTGAGTGCCCATCTAAAACAGTATCAATGAGATTGTTCAATGTGAGCCAGGGGATGTTCCACTACCCATGAATCTGGATAGTAACTTCACCAACAAACTTCGGGTTTGAATGGCTTTAAGCTGATCTATCGGCCACTCTGCTTCCCTTGGCGCTGGACGATCCAACGGGCTTGGGTTGTTTCACACACCTTGGGCAATACTGAGAGGTAGTGGTAAGGACACCAAGTACTGTGTGGTTTCCTTCCCCAAAGTGTAGGTACAGATAGTGCTGTTGTAACACTAAAGAGAGAGACTGAACCTTATTACTCAAATCGACAACCGTAACCTGCAAAAATGCCTAAGAGTTTTCCTTAACGGAATGGCCTACTACTACTACTACTACTACTACTACTACTACTACTACTACTACTACTACTACTACTACTACTACTACTACTACTACTACTACTACTACTACTACTACTACTACTACTACTACTACTACTACTACTACTACTGCCACCGTTGAGCTGACAATCACAGTTAGTTTCGCAGCCTGTGCTACCGTATCATTACACTATACACGAGAGGGGTGAGGGCATTTTAAGTACACAATTTAGTTTGTAAAAATGGTGAGACAATGAGGGGGGGGGGGAGTGGTGAAATATTTACATATACCCCTGCACCCAATAAAGGGAATTCCCGTCTCATTTACATACACCCCTCCACCCAACCAAATAAAGGGAATTCTCTTTCAGGCACATAAGTCTTCATGGATCCCGCTGGTCCAGTAGCATGTCAGGAACGCTTTTCACACATAATGAAGAAGACAGGGAAGTGCATTGTAGAGGAAGACGTCATCTTGGCAGAGAAGAAATTAACTAGGGTCATGTTCATTAGGCACCAGAGACCGAAGAAAACCGACTGAAACGGGGAACTCCCCGGACAATAGAAGGGTTGGTTGTTTAGCGTCAAAACTGCGCAACTATGGGTCAAAACAGACGGGGGTTGGCTTAGATTGTTGACACAATCTATATTTCGTCGCCAATGTTTATTGAAAACATAAATATATTTGCACAATGAGCACTTGACTCAAGTACATTGTTACAGTTATTGGTTAGTTAGCTAGCAAATTTTAGCATAGATGTGACATCAGTCAAAACACCTCAAAACAAGACTATGCTATCAAGAACAAGATAAAACTAACTGAAACGAGCCACCTACGATTCCCCACATGGCAGCTGCATGTCATTGTTGCTAACCATCTGCCCATCCCAGACTCACAACACGGTCTTCTGGCCCAATGACGCGCGCGCATTGTTTTCGTGACATTGTCAGCTAACCAGCCTATAAGAAACCCTCATTTTCATTTCCCAGTGCAAAACGTTATTTTTCACATTTACATCATTCAGCAGACGCTCTTATCCAGAGCGACTTACAAATGAAAACGTTGCGTTGCCTAATGAACACAACCCTGCTCTGAAGACTGAGGAAGGACATATCATATGCTTTGTGACCTCAGTGAGTTAAAGACTTCTGAGAAAGAGATTAAAGAAAGTGATCAGTGAGCACATGAATCAACGCAACTCTGTGCAGCATGCATCGCTTGGGGTTACAGGAAATTAAAGATGTGCCACACTGACTGCAAAACATCTTCAGACTGACTTAATTCACCTAGATGACGACTTGACTTCAGTCACTTCTTTGTTCCTCATTTTGTGATTTCTTTCTAACATGTTAATATATTTTTTTTTAACTTAAAGTCTATGTCAACCACAATCTAACCTGGAATATTGCTCAGCAGCTATTTACAGAATAAAAAAAAAAAGACAAAAAGAAACAACTGTCTGATTTACACAGTTTCTCACATTCGCCCGTGTTTAATATTAGTGGTCCTATCAAAAGACAAAACAAACTTGCTGTAAAGTGTAAACGTAAAAAAAAAAAAAAAAAAAAAAACACGATTCTGTATGGTGTTGAGTTTTAACCGTTTCGCTCTCCTCATGGAATCCTAGCTATGATGCCAACTGTACGATTATAATCCCCACGATCATGCATTTTGTATTCTGACCCATTATTCAGTTCCGCTCAGGTCGTAGTAACGTTGCAGCTAGCCTCCGGAGCCGGTCCAGGTGTGCAGGAACAGGTCGTTCCTATCTATTTCAAGTATAGGCCTTTTAAAAAAGTCCCAGTTTTCTTCCATGTTCTGGTCCTTTTTGTTCAAGAGGGGTGTCCCGTCCTCTCATCGTTCACAGTGAAGACTGGATATTCTGCCTTTGCGTTCCTGCTTGCTTATTATGTGTAAGGGGAGCATAAATAAAAACACAAATAAAAAAAATTGAAGAGATTTTTTTCCCCCGTTTTAAAATCCTTCCATCATTTCTGCAACAATGAACTTGAGATGTCTCGCCCGGACATGTTTTAGTTTTTTTGGTCGTCTTCTTGTTTTTTTTTTAAACATTTTTTTTAATAACACACAGCAGAATAAACATTGTTTTGGAAGCAAGGTCTCCTGGTGGCAAGTCAAAATGTTCTGTTCAAGAGGTCACATTACTATTTTTTTTTTGTTATATTTTCCACGTATTGTATTTTCCACCCCCATTTTAGTCCTGTTTGACCGGAAGCTGCTGCTTCCAGGCCTCGTTCAAGTAAACCAGTCGCTTGTAGTTGAGCATAAAGAGAATGAAGTTCAGTGCATATGTGGTGATACAGATGACGCAGAAGTCCTTGAGGACAAAGTAGAGGATGTAGCCCAGGTAGAGAGAGCCCATCACCGATAGGATGGACGTCGTCATGAGGATCAGGGCAGCCATCGCACTCACGGTGATTCCTGTAACCAACCAGAGAGAGAGAGAGCAGGGGCTTAGGCTACTGACATGACGTGTACAAATAAGCAAGTAAGATATGCCGAGCGAGGCTAGCAGTGAAGAAATATAAATCACTTTGACAAACACTACTACGTTGAAAAAGACCAAAGCAAGAGTATTGGATAAAATGGTGGTCATAAAATGCCTGGACCTTGTAATAATCAGGGAGGAATAAGTTCCGCGCCCTCCTCAGGTGACCTTGTATGAGAGGCAGTCAGCTTTAAGGCTTGGCACTTAACTGACATATTTACCTATTTGTCATGCTTGACGATCACAAATATAAATACAGAGATTGGACACCTGGCCATCTTTCTGACCTTTAAATCTGAGCCCCCAGCTGTTGAAAGTAACAAGGGTCTCGGAGGGATAAGAGTTTTTCAGATAGACAATGCGTTCCAAATGGCAGCCTACTCCCTATATAGTGCATTCCTTTTGATCAGGGCCCATTGGACTCTGGTCAAAAGTAGTACACTATATAGGGAATAGGGTGCCATTTGGGACTCATCCGTCAGGTGACCCATCACCCATTAGTGGTGGCGTCTGTGCTATGCAGCCCATAGGCCCCTCATTGTAAGCTAGCTCTAGTGAGTAACCACTGACCACCACAAATCTCTGGCTGCACCCTTCAGCTGAAGAGATGGACATCTTAAGACCAGACCTGGGTTCAAAATACTATTTGAAAATCTTTCAAATACTTTCATGCGTTTGCTCTAGCCTGCCTGTAGTGCCACATGGGTGGAGTTTGCAGTTTTGGGGACTCTTCTATTGGGCGATTAAGCCAGGCAAGCTAAATCAAGCCCAGCAAAATGGCAGCAAATAGTGTTTGAACCCAGATCTGCTTAAGACAATGAACCAGTGAGCTAGATGAATGACAGGACACAGGAACGTCGTTAGAGGAAGGAGGAGGACAGGTGTTCTAGTGTAGAGGACGTTCTAAACAGACACCTTCTGGTTCTGGATCAGGCTTCTATTCATAGTGCTGAAATTACATTAGAGGTGACAGGGACCAACATAGTTCTCACAAATACTGTACCATACCATACTGTACCATACTATACCGTACCATACCATACCATACTGTACCATACTATACCGTACCATACTATACCGTACCATACTATACCATACCGTACCATACCATACTATACTATACCGTACCATACCATACTATACCGTACCATACTATACCATACTATACCGTACCATACCATACTATACCGTACCATACCGTACCATACCATACTATACTATACCATACCATACTATACCGTACCATACAATACCATACTATACTATACCATACTATACCGTACCATACCATACCATACTATACCGTAATATACTGTACCATAATGTACCATACCGTACCATATTATACTGTACTATACTATACCGTACCATACCGTAACGTACTATACCGTACCATAGCATACCGTACCATACCATACCGTACCATACCATACTATACCATACCATACTGTACCATACCATACCGTACCATACTATACCATACCATACCGTACCATAGCATACCGTACCATACCATACCATACTGTACCATACCATAGCATACCATACCGTACCATACCATACTGTACCATACTATACTGTACCATACCATACCATACTATACCATACTATACCGTACCATACCATACCGTACCATACCATACCGTACCGTACTGTACTGTACCATACCATACCATATCATACCATACCGTACCATACTATACCATACCATACCATACCGTACCATACTGTACCATACTATACCATATCATACCATACCGTACCATACTATACCATACCATACCATACCGTACCATACTGTACCATACTATACTGTACCATACCATACCGTACCATACTATACTGTACCATACTATACCATACTATACCATACCATACCGTACCATACCATACCATACCGTACCATACCGTACCATACTATACTATACCGTACTATACCGTACCATACTATACCATACCATACTATACCATACCATACCGTACCATACTATACTATACCGTACCATACCATACTATACCATACCGTACTATACCGTACCATACTATACCATACCATACTATACCGTACTATACCGTACCATACTATACCATACCATACTATACTATACCATACTATACCGTACCATACCATACTATACCGTACCATACTATACCGTACCATAATGTACCATACCATACCATACTGTGCCATACTATACCGTACCATACCGTAACGTACTATACTGTACCATACTATACCGTACCATACCATACTATACCGTACCATAGCATACCGTACCATACTATACCGTACCATACCATACCGTACCATACCATACTATACCGTACCATAGCATACCGTACCATACTATACCGTACCATACCATACCGTACCATACCATACCATACTATACCGTACAATACCGTACCATACTATACTATACTATACCATACCGTACTATACCGTACCATACTATACCATACTATACTATACCGTACTATACCGTACCATACTATACCATACCATACTATACTATACCATACTATACCATACCATACTATACCGTACCATACTATACCGTACCATACTATACCGTAATATACTGTACCATAATGTACCATACCGTACCATATTATACTGTACCATACCATACCATACCGTACCATACTATACCGTACCATACCGTACCATACTATACCATACCATACTATACCATACCATACCGTACTATACCGTACCATACTATACCATACCGTACCATACTGTACCATACTATACCGTACCATACCGTAACGTACTATACCGTACCATAGCATACCGTACCATAGCATACCATACCATACCGTACCATACTGTACCATACTATACCGTACCATACCGTACCATACTATACTGTACCGTACCATACTATACCATACCATACCGTACCATACCATACCATAGCATACCATACCGTACCATACTATACTGTACCATACCATACCGTACCATACCATACTATACCATACCATACCATACTATACCATACCATACCGTACCATACTATACTATACCATACCATACCATACTATACTATACCGTACCATACTATACTATACCATACTATACCATACTATACCATACCATACCATACTATACTATACCGTACCATACCGTACCATACTATACTATACCGTACCATACCGTACCATACTATGCCATACTATACCGTACCATACCGTACCATACTGTACCATACTATACCATACCGTACTATACCGTACCATACCATACTATACTATACCGTACCATACTATAATATACCGTACCATACCATACTGTACCATACTATACTATACCATACTATACCATACCGTACCATACTATACTATACCATACCGTACTATACCGTACCATACTATACTATACTATACCGTACCATACCATACTATACCGTACTATACCGTACCATACTATACTATACCATACCATACTATACTGTACCATACCATACCATACTATACCATACTATACCGTACCATACCATACTATACTATACTATACCGTACCATACTATACCGTACCATACTGTACCGTACTATACCATACTATACTATACCATACCATACCGTACCATACCATACCATACCGTACCATACTATACCGTACCATACTATACTGTACCATACCATACTATACTGTACCATACCATACTATACCATACCATACTATACTGTACCATACTATACTGTACCATACCATACCGTACCATACTATACTGTACCATACCATACTATACCATACTATACTGTACCATACTATACCGTACCATACCATACCGTACCATACTATACTGTACCATACCATACTATACCATACCATACTATACCATACTATACTATACCATACTATACTGTACCATACTATACCATACTATACTGTACCATACTATACTATACGTACCATACCATACTGTATCATACCATACCGTACCATACTGTACCATACTATACCGTACCATACTGTACCATACCATACTATACTATACGTACCGTACTATACCGTACCATACCGTACCATACTATACCATATTGTACAAGGGGCAGGAATGCTACAGGATGAGGTTAAAGCTATCGGTTTTTAGTTAACAGGGGAAATTCTAATGTCATGTGTTAAACAAGTCACAAGAATTTGGAGCAACAGAAACCAAATAATGTCCAATCAATTGAATTTACCACATGTGGACTCCAGTCAAGTTGTAGAAACATCCCAAGGATGATCAATGGAAACAGGATGCACCTGAGCTAAATTTCGAGTCTCATAGCAAAGGGTCTGAATACTTACGTAAATAAGGTATTTCTGTTTTTTATTTTTAATACATTTGCAACCTGTTTTTGCTTTGTCATTATGGGGTATTGTGTGTAGATTGATGAGGAAAAAAATGAATTATATCAATTTTAGAATAAGACTAACGTAACAAAATGTGGAAAAAGTGAAGGGGTCTGAATACTTTCCGAATGCACTGTATAGACATGTTCAATCTAACCACACTGCCTCACAGTACGTTTCGCTCACCACTGTTGTGTTAGTCAAATCAGCGTGTAGTAAACTGGGTTAAAGGGCCTCTTGTTCTGAGGCAGCACAGCACCAGGTGGCAAAGCAGTTAGTAGGCCCCAGGCCCCGTAGACCAGTCAGTCAGTAGGCCCCAGGCCCCGTAGACCAGTCAGTTAGTAGGCCCCAGGCCCCGTAGACCAGTCAGTTAGTAGGCCCCAGGCCCCGTAGACCAGTCAGTTAGTAGGCCCCAGGCCCCGTAGACCAGTCAGTTAGTAGGCCCCAGGCCCCGTAGACCAGTCAGTCAGTAGGCCCCAGGCCCCGTAGACCAGTCAGTTAGTAGGCCCCAGGCCCCGTAGACCAGTCAGTTAGTAGGCCCCAGGCCCCGTAGACCAGTCAGTTAGTAGGCCCCAGGCCCGTAGACCAGTCAGTTAGTAGGCCCCAGGCCCCGTAGACCAGTCAGTTAGTAGGCCCCAGGCCCGTAGACCAGTCAGTTAGTAGGCCCCAGGCCCCGTAGACCAGTCAGTTAGTAGGCCCCAGGCCCGTAGACCAGTCAGTTAGTAGGCCCCAGGCCCGTAGACCAGTCAGTCAGTAGGCCCCAGGCCCGTAGACCAGTCAGTTAGTAGGCCCCAGGCCCGTAGACCAGTCAGTTAGTAGGCCCCAGGCCCCGTAGACCAGTCAGTCAGTAGGCCCCAGGCCCCGTAGACCAGTCAGTTAGTAGGCCCCAGGCCCGTAGACCAGTCAGTTAGTAGGCCCCAGGCCTCGTAGACCAGTCAGTTAGTAGGCCCCAGGCCCCGTAGACCAGTCAGTTAGTAGGCCCCAGGCCCCGTAGACCAGTCAGTTAGTAGGCCCCAGGCCCCGTAGACCAGTCAGTTAGTAGGCCCCAGGCCCGTAGACCAGTCAGTTAGTAGGCCCCAGGCCCGTAGACCAGTCAGTTAGTAGGCCCCAGGCCCGTAGACCAGTCAGTTAGTAGGCCCCAGGCCCGTAGACCAGTCAGTCAGTAGGCCCCAGGCCCGTAGACCAGTCAGTTAGTAGGCCCCAGGCCCGTAGACCAGTCAGTTAGTAGGCCCCAGGCCCCGTAGACCAGTCAGTCAGTAGGCCCCAGGCCCCGTAGACCAGTCAGTTAGTAGGCCCCAGGCCCGTAGACCAGTCAGTTAGTAGGCCCCAGGCCTCGTAGACCAGTCAGTTAGTAGGCCCCAGGCCCCGTAGACCAGTCAGTTAGTAGGCCCCAGGCCCCGTAGACCAGTCAGTTAGTAGGCCCCAGGCCCCGTAGACCAGTCAGTTAGTAGGCCCCAGGCCCCGTAGACCAGTCAGTTAGTAGGCCCCAGGCCCCGTAGACCAGTCAGTTAGTAGGCCCCAGGCCCCGTAGACCAGTCAGTTAGTAGGCCCCAGGCCCCGTAGACCAGTCAGTTAGTAGGCCCCAGGCCCCGTAGACCAGTCAGTTAGTAGGCCCCAGGCCCGTAGACCAGTCAGTTAGTAGGCCCCAGGCCCCGTAGACCAGTCAGTTAGTAGGCCCCAGGCCCCGTAGACCAGTCAGTTAGTAGGCCCCAGGCCCCGTAGACCAGTCAGTCAGTAGGCCCCAGGCCCCGTAGACCAGTCAGTTAGTAGGCCCCAGGCCCCGTAGACCAGTCAGTCAGTAGGCCCCAGGCCCCGTAGACCAGTCAGTTAGTAGGCCAGTCAGTTAGTAGGCCCCAGGCCCCGTTGACCAGTCAGTCAGTAGGCCCCAGGCCCCGTAGACCAGTCAGTTAGTAGGCCCCAGGCCCCGTAGACCAGTCAGTTAGTAGGCCCCAGGCCCCGTAGACCAGTCAGTTAGTAGGCCCCAGGCCCCGTAGACCAGTCAGTTAGTAGGCCCCAGGCCCCGTAGACCAGTCAGTTAGTAGGCCCCAGGCCCCGTAGACCAGTCAGTCAGTAGGCCCCAGGCCCCGTAGACCAGTCAGTTAGTAGGCCCCAGGCCCCGTAGACCAGTCAGTCAGTAGGCCCCAGGCCCCGTAGACCAGTCAGTTAGTAGGCCCCAGGCCCCGTAGACCAGTCAGTCAGTAGGCCCCAGGCCCCGTAGACTAGTCAGTTAGTAGGCCCCAGGCCCCGTAGACCAGTCAGTCAGTAGGCCCCAGGCCCCGTAGACCAGTCAGTCAGTAGGCCCCAGGCCCCGTAGACCAGTCAGTCAGTAGGCCCCAGGCCCCGTAGACCAGTCAGTTAGTAGGCCCCAGGCCCCGTAGACCAGTCAGTTAGTAGGCCCCAGGCCCCGTAGACCAGTCAGTTAGTAGGCCCCAGGCCCCGTAGACCAGTCAGTTAGTAGGCCCCAGGCCCCGTAGACCAGTCAGTTAGTAGGTTAGCAGGTTTTTAAAGGCCCTCCTCTTGGCCGCAGAGACAAAAATGTAGCTGTTTTAAAGCCAATTTCCTGCAATTCTACACATTTTACCATGGCTTACGTCATGTTCTTATGCTATCTGAGTGACTCAAATCAAATGGGGGGGCCCCATGTTAATACATTTTTTAAATTTTTGATTCTCCCTGACTGTCTAGTTTTTATAAGTTCTTAAAGATGATCTAATAGTATAAAAATATATAGGTCAAATATCTTTTTTTACATACTTTATAACTGGTTTTGGTCATTTAAGTTTACACTGAAAAGTTTTACCACCCCTAAAATGCATTTATTTGGCAAACTGCAAAATTCTCTCATCTCCATGGCAGAATGTAGAATCGCAGGATATTTGCTTTAAAACTGCAACATTTTCTCTCAGCTCGACAGAGAAATTTGTAAAATAGCAGGAAATTGGCTTAAAAATGCTAAAATGTCTCTACACCGTCAGGATGGGGGCCTCTAAAATGTTCTCTGAAATTAAGCCGCGCTGATGACCGTGCCCCCTTTTGATCCAGAAAAAAAATCTGTTTCTCCACCTAAAATCTCTCCATACTTTGAATAGCATGAGCCTGTGGTTGTGGAAACAAAGTCTTACCTAGTAACAGTTGAAAGACATAAAATACAATTCCGTAGACACTGTTTGGCTGGTTCATTGCACTGTCGTTTCCAAAGATCGAGCCCAACAGTCCAAATCCTCGACCCCACCTACACAGGGAGAGGAATTGGAAGAAACAAATGGACATTTGTTGGTAATCGTGATGTTGATGAATTGCAGTGATAAATTGACAAGTACATTTAATTACCCCGAAAAACAAATGTCCAAGGAGCTCCAGCTATTATTGGTCTAGATTCTGATAAGGTGATAGCTAGGTAGCGTATTATTGGTCTAGATTCTGATAAGGTGATAGCTAGGTAGCGTATTATTGGTCTAGATTCTGATAAGGTGATAGCTAGGTAGCGTATTATTGGTCTAGATTCTGATAAGGTGATAGCTAGGTAGCGTATTATTGGTCTAGATTCTGATAAGGTGATAGCTAGGTAGCGTATTATTGGTCTAGATTCTGATAAGGTGATAGCTAGGTAGCGTATTATTGGTCTAGATTCTGATAAGGTGATAGCTAGGTAGCGTATTATTGGTCTAGATTCTGATAAGGTGATAGCTAGGTAGCGTATTATTGGTCTAGATTCTGATAAGGTGATAGCTAGGTAGCGTATTATTGGTCTAGATTCTGATAAGGTGATAGCTAGGTAGCGTATTATTGGTCTAGATTCTGATAAGGTGATAGCTAGGTAGCGTATTATTGGTCTAGATTCTGATAAGGTGATAGCTAGGTAGCGTATTATTGGTCTAGATCAGGGGTGTCAAACTCATTTTAGCTCAGGGGCCACATGGAGGAAAATCTATTCCCAAGTGGGCCGGACTGGAAAAATCATGGTATATATAACTTAAAAACAACTTCAGATTGTTTTCTTTGTTTTAATACGATCAACATACAACATAAAGCTGGAGCCTGAGGACAGTGTGTCCAAAATAGTACAAGCACAACATCACTATTAATCATAAAACACGTCAAGTTTATTTGAAAATTCTAAAGAAAAAGAACACAAACACACAATGCCTCAGTGATTAACAGAACTGTTTCACAGATCACAGAACTATATCAGGGTGTCATTTCTCAGGCAGAAATGTAGATAAAAATAATGACATCCTGTTCCCCAAACAAGTGCAAGAACCACAGAGTCAAGAATAGGTTAAATATACAAATAAAATAAAAACAATTAAAAACAATAGCACAACATAAAAACATATAAACATAAAGCTGGAGCCTGAGGACAGTGTCCAAAAGCACAACATCACTATTAATCATAAAACACCTCAAGTTATTTGAAAGTTCTGAGGACAAAGAACACACAAACACACAATGCCTCAGTGATTCACAGAAGTATATCACAGATCACAGAACTATATCAGGGTGTCATTTCTCAGGCAGAAATGTAGATAAAAATCATGAGATCCTGTTCCCCAAACAAGTGCAAGAACCACAGAGTCAAGAATAGGTTAAATATACAAATAAAATAAAATCAATTAAAAACAATAGCACATCAACATAAAAACATATAAACATACATCTGAAAGCGTTGCTCAAACTCCCGTAACAGTCCCGTTATTTTATCTTTGAACCGCTTCATGTCTGCCACATGTTGGGTCGCGCACACATTTTTCAGACAGGGGAAGTGAGCTGCATCACCACCGGCAAGTTGCGTCTCCCACAATGACAGCTTCAACTTGAAAGAACATATGCTGTCATAATACTGCGTGACAACTTTGTTGCGCCCTTGCAGATGTTTGTTCAAGTTATTCAGGTGCTCTGTAACATCCACCATAAATGCAAGGTCCTGCATCCATTCTGCGGAATGAAATTCTAACACTGGTTTGCCCTTTTCTTCCATGAACTGTTCAATTTCTTCTCGTAAATCAAAGAAACGCCTCCGCACAGCACCTCGGCTTAACCATCTTACCTCAGTGTGGTATGGCAGGCCATAGATGTGGTCTTTCTCTCTGAGAAGGCTGTCAAACTGACGGTGATTCAGGCTTCTGGATCGGATGAAATTAACAGTTTGGATGACCACCTTCATGACGTTATCCATCTTTAATGACTTGCAACACAAAGCCTCCTGGTGCAAAATACAGTGAAAAGTCAAAAAATCACGTCCTCCATTTGCAGATTGCACTTTCTCTCTGAACTTTGTCACAACGCCTGCTTTTTTCCCGATCATTGAGGGCGCACCATCTGTAGCCAGGCTGACAGCGCGGGACCAGTCCACTCCGACCCTGTCCAGCGCGCCGACGAGTGCGGTAAAAATATCAGCTGCTGTCGTTGTATCTGTCATCGGCACCAACTCCACGAACTCCTCGGTGACGGTCAATGTGTCATCAACTCCGCGGATGAAAATGGCCAGTTGTGCAACATCTGTAATGTCCGTGCTTTCATCAATTGCAACCGAAAACGCAATAAATGACTTTACTTTTTGCTTCAACTGGCTGTCCAAATCCACTGAAAGATCGGAAATCCTGTCTGCAACTGTGTTTCTTGTCAGGCTGATATTTACAAAAGCCTGACGCTTTTCAGGGCACACAATCTCCGCTGCCTTCATCATGCATGTTTTTACAAATTCACCCTCACTAAATGGTTTTGAAGCCACTGCGATTTCATTAGCAATGAGGTAGCTAGCTTTCACTGCAGCGTCACTGATGTCTCGGCTGTGAGTAAACACAGACTGCTGTTTCTTCAGACCCGCCAACAGTTCATTCACCTTCTCTCATCTCCGCTGTCCTTGAAAGTTGTCATATTTGTCGGCATGAAGACACATAGTGGCGACGAAGGTTATATTCTTTCAGCACTGCAACATGCTCTGAACACACCAAACATACAGCTTTCCATTCAATTCCGTGAATAAATAGGATGACAATTTTTCTTGGAACACTCTGCACTCTGCGTCCACTTTTCTCTTTTTTGACAGAGACATATTGGGGCAATGAGGGTGCCAAAGCACATAATGTTAAAAGTAGAAGCCATAATAAATATTGCGGGCAAAACAAAGTAGCTCATTGGCTGCACGTGCTTGACCTACTTGCTCTGCCCCGGTATAAACAGTTTGCTTGCTTAACACAATTGCTATTGCGCCATCCAGTGGACGCAATTGGAACAGCAGTTTATTTTATAGAAAAATTGCAGCGCATTTTTATACTTTACAAATTTTGTACTCTTTTTTTTCTTTTCTTTTTTTTGTCAAAATCATCTCGCGGGCCGGATTAAACCCGTTTGCGGGCCTGATCCGGCCCGCGGGCCGGACGTTTGACACCCCTGGTCTAGATTCTGATAAGGTGATAGCTAGGTAGCGTATTATTGGTCTAGATTCTGATAAGGTGATAGCTAGATAGCGTATTATTGGTCTAGATTCTGATAAGGTGATAGCTAGGTAGCGTATTATTGGTCTAGATTCTGATAAGGTGATAGCTAGGTAGCGTATTATTGGTCTAGATTCTGATAAGGTGATAGCTAGGTAGCGTATTATTGGTCTAGATTCTGATAAGGTGATAGCTAGGTAGCGTATTATTGGTCTAGATTCTGATAAGGTGATAGCTAGGTAGCGTATTATTGGTCTAGATTCTGATAAGGTGATAGCTAGGTAGCGTAAACGGTGTCAATTACAAGTTACAACTATAAATGATAAAACGAGTCTACAATACTAACTTATATTCTGATAAGGCAGTGTAATAGGTCGCCTAAACTGTGTAATTTACTAGTTATAACCATAAAAGTAAAAAGCAGGCATTCACTGAACACACTGTTTCCTTGGTTAGTGGAAATGACAGAGAAGAAAGATAACCAAGTACGTTGGAAGTCCTGAGTGACGCAACAAGCACTGGTCCTGGTTACACGTCTTCAGAGGGAAGCCCTGAACTGGCAAACCAGCCTTCAGACAGCAGACTTCAAGGTAAACTGACTCCAAAATGTTTCACTCGAAAAATGACAGGGTTGACTGTTTCTGGCAAGAGGGTAACGAAATGCACATAGAATTATTTTATTTTTTGTATTTTACCCCCTTTTTTGATCTTGTCTCATCGCTGTAACTGCCCAACGGGCTTGGGAGAGGCGAAGGTGGAGTCATGCGTCCTCCGAAACATGACCCGCCTAACCGCGCTCCTTAACACCCGCCAGCTTAACCCGGAAGCCAGCCGCACCAAGGTGTCGGAGGAAACAACTGTTCAACTGGCGACCGGGGTCAGCCTGCAGGCACCCGGCCCGCCACAAGGAATCGCTAGAGCGCGATGAGCCAAGTAAAGCCCCGCCGGCCAAACCCTCCCCTAACCCGGATGACGTTGGGCCAATTGTGCGCCGTCCTATGGGACTCCCAGCCACGGTCGGTTGTGGCACAGCCCGGGAATGAACCCGGGTCTGTAGTAACGCCTCTAGCACTGCGATACAGTGCCTTAGACCGCTGCGCCACCCGGGAGGTCGAAATGCACACTAATTTTACAAGATAAACATCACTACTGCATAGACCGCACTTTTACCCAATAGCTCATCAAGAGGTCTGTAACAGTCAATAAGTTCATGACAACGTCAACATCCCTGTAACAGTAAACAAGAGAGATGTGACCCATTTATTTCCTACCGGCTCCAATTCAACCAGAGTGTCTTTCCTACCAGCTCCAATTCAACCAGTGTCTTTCCTACCAACTCCAATTCAACCAGTGTCTTTCCTACCAGCTCCAATTCAACCAGAGTGTTTCTGAATGTCAACAGCAAAGAATAATACAGATATAGTACTGAATGTTTATTTGGACTACTTTTAGGGCCAAGAGTGTCACCAGCTCACAGCACTTAAGTTTTGTTTTTCATTTTGCCATCATGCTTTATCGGTGTTGCCTCCGTGGGTAGGCCTATACAACCATGAGAAGGCCAGCTGTGGGGAATTTCTCCCATTCTTCTCTGCAGATCCTCTCAAGCTCTGTCAGGTTGGATGGGGAGCGTCGCTGCACAGCTATTTTCAGGTCTCTCCAGATCGGCTTCAAGTCCGGGCTCTGGCTGGGCCACTCAAGGACATTCAGAGACTTGTCCCGAAGCCACTCTTACATTGTCTTGGCTGTGTGCTTAGGGTTGTTGTCCTGTTGGAAGGTGAACTTTCGCTCCAGTCTGAGGTCCTGAGTGCTCTGGAGCAGGTTTTCATCAAGGATCTCTCTGTACGTTGCTCCATTCATCTTTCCCTCGATCCTGACTAGTCTCCCAGTCCCTGCCGCTGAAAAACATCCACAGAGCATGATGCTGCCACCACCATGCTTCACCGTGGGGATGGTGCCAGGTTTCCTCCAGACGTGACACTTGGCATTCAGGCCAAAGAGTTCAATCTTGGTTTCATCAGACCAGAAATTCTTGCTTCTCATGGTCTGAAAGTCCTTTAGGTGCCTTTTGGCAAACTCCAAGCGGGCTGTCATGTGCCTTTTACTGAGTAGTAGCTTCCGTCTGGCTGCTCTACCATAAAGGCCTGATTGGTGGAGTGCTGCAGAGATGGTTGTCCTTCTGGAAGGTTCTCTCATCTCCACAGGGGAACTCTGGAGCTCTGTCAGAGTAACCATCAGGTTCTTGGTCACCTCCCTGACCAAGGCCCTTCTCCCCCGATTGCTCAGTTTGGCCGGGCAGCCAGCTCTAGGAAGAGTCTTGGTGGTTCCAAACTTCTTCCATTTAAGAATGATGGAGGCCACTGTGTTCTTGGGGACCTTCAATGCTGCAGAAATGTTTTGGTACCTTTCCACAGATCTGTGCCTCGGCACAATCCTGTCTCGGAGCGCTACGGACAATTCCTTTGACCTCATGGCTTGGTTTTTGCTCTGACATGCACTGTCAACTGTGGGACCTTATATAGACAGGTGTGTGCCTTTCCAAATCATGTCCAATCAATTGAATTTACCACAGGTGGACTTCAATCAAGTTGAGCTCAATTTCAAGTCTCATAGCAAAGGGTCTGAATACTTATGTACATAAGGTATCTGTTTTTTATTTTTTATACATTTGCAAAAATGTCTAAAGACCTGTTTTCGCTTTGTCATTATGGGGTATTGTGTGTAGATTGTTGAGGGAAAGCATTCATTTAATCCATTTTAGAATAAGGCTGTAACGTAACAATGTGGAAAAAGTGAAGGGGTCTGAATACTTCCCGAATGCACTGTATACAACCATTCAGAAGGCCAGCTGGAAAGGCCAGGCCTATACAACCATGGAGCAGTCCAGCTGAATTCTTGTGTGAACAACTTGGAATATGGAAACCATTCCTTTCAAAGCCGATGGGAAAATGTCATGACAGTTATACTGCCTCTTAAAAAGACTACCTGAGCAAGCCACTGACACCTAAAGAAGCTATTACAATGATTTTTCCAAGAATGCTAACAAAGGTTATTGGGCGAATGTCCTGCAGTATTTATAACAGTTCTGGTCTAGCAGTTATGCTACATGGTAAAGGCTATAGGCCTCCTTTCCTATAGGGTGGCAGGTAGCTTAGTGGTTAAGAGCATTGTGCCAGTAACCGAAAGGTCGCTGGTTCTAATCCCCGAGCCGACTAGGTGAAAAATCTGTCGATGTCCCCTTGAGCAAGGCACTTAACCCTAGCGTCTGCTAAATGACTAAAATGTAAATCGTTCCTCTGTATACAGTTCAGAGATGCCACACAGACCAAGAGCATCCAGTCTCTTTTCTCTCTTTGCTATAAAAAAAAAAAAAAAAACGCTCCTTCTTGAGACAAAATATTGTACATTATGCCACTATAAATGAACTGGTTTAGGTCGGGTGTTATTCAAAGCATCATGATGGCCTTCGGCAGGCAGTGTGTGGTTGAGAAACTGATGGTCTCATCACGTGTTGTTCTCATGACTCCAGCACCACGTCTGAAATATCTCGTCCCTGTATTCCCCCCCAGAGACCTGACATTGCCCGTCCACCTTAAACATCAAACAGGAGTGTGCATTTCACATAACCCTTGTAGCTACCCTAAAATCACGTGGACTAGGGCACATGACAAGTGAACTAAGGATGAAATCCAAACAGGTCATGTGACTTCAGCTTTGTCAATATACAATTATATGCATTTCCCCAATCTAAGGAACAGGTTGTTCATATTGTCATTGACGTATTACATTTTAGTCATTTAGCAGACGCTTTTATCCAGAGCGACTTACAGTTAATGAGTGCATACATTTTTTCATACTGGCCCCCCCGTGGGAAACGAACCCACAACCCTGGCGTTGCAAGCGCCATGCTCTACCAACTGAGCTACAGCTGACAATTCAACTAATCTTATTGACGGAATCCAAGGCCCCCATGGGCCATATTTGATATAGTTAATGGTCCTATACAAATGTAGCCTATAGTTTCTAACATTGCCGTTTGGCTTTTTAAATCAGTTTTAGATATTGGAAAACGTGCTTGAGGTACTATCCAACTTATTTAATGGGTAACGTTAGATTAGACAGCTGATTCACACATGTTTAGACAAGTTACACAAAACGGGCTGAATGGTTACGCCGATTTCGTCTAGCTAGCTAGGCTAACTTAGTAACTAGCCAATATAGTTTGCTGCCGGCGGTGGCGCCGTATTCGCTAGCTAGGTAGTTGGCTAATTTAGCAATATAATGAAGTTTGGAGGAAAACAAAGTGTGTAAAATGTGCATCCATTGAAATGAAAAAACACCACTTCCTGGCATCTAGCAAACAAACAGCCAGTTAGTAGCTAGCTAGTTAGTTGCTGGCTGGTGAATAAGTAGCGTTAGCAATTTGGCTAAAAAGCTACACTAGCTTCTACAGTAAAACATGCCAGCCTAAGTTTGTTATCAATAGTAAGCAAGCTTCTGATTGTAACTTTTGTACGTTTTTTTTTGGCGAAAACCATTGCAGTTTTTACAGAAATTGCAAATGTACTAAAAAAAGAGCGCATGCGGGGAAGAAAATGACAGTTCAGCTGGCAAAGCCGTTCCCACAATGCCACAAAACCGCCCCGTCTCATTCAGAGCGCTGCTGCTACTCGGCGCCGCTGTTGAATTCAAAATTTACCTGGAGGTGAAGACTTTTGAACAGCTGATAGAATCGCTCACGTCGCACATGGCCCGATAATTCGAGTCTCTAGACTTTTCAGTTTCCACATGAAAGGCGTATAAGGACAACAATATGCCCAAGACGCAAACAAGGAGCCTGGCTATTCTTTCCCATCGAGGGGTGGACACTCGCAGGACGGGCGCCGCCATCTTTCTCCGGCCTAGCTAGAGTCGTACACGCAACCGCTTACCATTGGGGACAACGAGAACTGCGACGTGGAAACAGCGTCAGGACGCGCCCACACCACCAGGGCAGGGGCGTGTCACCAAAGTGTCATGGTCTCGCCACCCCTTGTCTACTGTACAAGGGGCCTGCCAAAGTGCTAATACGGGAAATATGTTCGTGTACATCTAAAAATTTGCGTGAACATTTTCCCATATCATACCTGTAACAGAGTTTGACTGTATTTATCACATTGCTGGTCAGCTAGACTTAGTGTTGGTCTATGATAATAAAACTATACCTCTATCTAAGAGCTGGCGCTCCCCATGTCCTTGATCTCTGAGACCAATCTAATCTATTACAAAAATAAATTCAATGAACATGTATGGCAATCCTCCCATGCCTCTGAGCAAGAGTAGCACATAGCTTTAAAATGTTTTTAGCAGTTGGGTCATACTGCCTCTCAGTGTCTCGGTCGTGTACTGTTAGATATTAGAGTTTGAGATAATTTCTAATAATATGCCATTTAGCAGACGCTTTTATCCAAAGCGACTTACAGTCATGCGTGCATACATTTTTGTGTATGGGTGGTCCCGGGGATCGAACCCACTACCTTGGCGTTACAAGCGCCGTGCTCTACCAGCTGAGCTACAGAGGACCACATACTGAGTAAAACATTTATTGGTCACGTGCACAGATTTGCAGGTGTTTTGGCGGGTGCAGCGAAATGCTTGTTACTAGCTCCAACAGTGCAGTAGAATGTCTTGCAAATACAATACACATGGAATGTGAAAGTGGACAGTGTCATATGTTTACTGTACATGTCTAGATTTGACTCGCATTGACCAGTAGGCCCCGATAGCAGTCTACAGCCAATAGACATATTTAATACTGTGTCATCATGGTAGATTTACTGCATGTATCTCGGTATTGGGATTGTGTTCTCACTCACAAACGCACGGTAGGAGATCATATTTCCCTTAAATGGTTGAAACGGACAGTTTAGAAATGTCAAAGCTATTAGGAGATTTGCCAGAAAGTATATATAAGAAAGGAAATGGACTTCGATGGTTCGAGTGAAGAGTAAGGAGCACCCATAGACATCAAGCTTTCGTGAAGCACTCCTGTGCCATCAGGTGGAGAGATTAAATTTCAAACTGATTGATCAATACAGCAATGCTTAGGTGGTAACTATTGCTTTGCTATGATGTTTATAATAGTAATGGACGTGTGACTACCTACCTTGCATACAGTATAAATTGTAAAGTCTGTCTGGCAAACATTTTTTTATTTTTTTTAGAGGGTAGATCAACTTTAATATTGCAGATAGATTGTAACTTCCATCAATGTAATTATCTCGCAAATATATATACACATATACATACATACACACATACATATAAATACATGTATATACATATATATATACACATAAAAAAATATATTTCCCTTTATTACTTTCCAACCCCACCACCCCTTCCCTAATTGTAAGGACTACCGGGCATGATGACACCCTGCTGCCCCCAGTCCGCCTGGCCTTGCTGCTATTCCAGTTTCAACTGTTCTGCCTGCGGCTACGAAACCCCTACCTGTCCCAGACCTGCTGTTTTCAACTCTAAATGATCGGCTATGAAAAGCCAACTGAGAGACCTGAGCCCTAGGACCATACGTCGGGACTACCGGCCGTGGTGACTCCTTGCTATCCCCAGTCCGCCTGGCCTTGCTGCTATTCCAGTTTAAACTGTTCTGCCTGCGGTTATGGAACCCCTACCTGTCCCAGACCTGCTGTTTTAAACTCTAATGATCGGCTATGAAAAGCCAACTGAGATTTATTCCTGATTATTATTTGACCATGCTTGTCACTTATGAACATTTTTGAACATCTTGGCATGGTTCTGTTATAATCTCCACCCGGCACAGCCAGAAGAGGACTGGCCACCCCTCATAGCCTGGTTCCTCTCTAGGTTTCTTCCTAGGTTTTGCCTTTCTAGGGAGTTTTTCCTAGCCACCGTGCTTCTACACCTGCATTACTAGCTGTTTGGGGTTTTAGGCTGGGTTTCTGTACAGCACTTCGAGATATTAGCTGATGTAAGAAGGGCTATATAAAATAAAATTGATTGAATTGGAGTAAACTAGTGACCGACAATGCTTAGGCCTCTACTTCCAGCATACATTCTATATACATTTGAAGTCTGTCTGACAATTACAATATTAATATTTCAATATTCATATTTTCTGTTGTAATTATTCTGCTGGCATTACTATAATTTTTTCATCATTATTATGACCCATCTGTTAATAAATAAATGTTTGTTTTTTTTGCATCCTGAGTCTCCTGAGTGGCGCAGTGGTCTAAGGCACTGCATCACAGTGCTAACTGTGCCACTAGATCCTGGTTCGAATCCAGGCTCTGTCGTAGCCGGCCGTGACCGGGAGACCCATGGGGCGGCGCACAATTGGCTCAGTGTCGTCCAGGGTAGGGGAGGGAATGGCCGGCAGGGATGTAGCTCAGTTGATAGAGCAACGGCAGGGTTGTGGGTTCGATTCCCACGGGGGGCCAGTATAAAAAAATAATATATGTATTCATATATGTAAGTCGCTCTGGATAAGAGCGTCTGCTAAATGACTAAAATGTAAAATGTAATGTCTTATGTACGAGCTCCCAAAGCAAATTGTGAAGAAGGCAAATAATTATTGGTTAACTGACCAATAAGCAGATCTTGTCGTGCTACATTGAACCCTTTAGTTACACGTCAAGTGCACAACCACCTGTATCATAGCCTCTGCTCTGTCACAGGCTTTCAGGGGGGTGGAGCATCGCAAGTTTAAGACCATGCTTAGCCAATGTTCTCTCTCTTACGTCTTGTCTTAACAAGAGATGGTCACTGTTGTTTTTATACTGTGTTGAGTTCGGTTAATAAACCGGGAATTCGTAAACTCCATCCTCTGTCTGGACATTTGTTAATTTATGATCTAGCCAGGTCATTACAATATGATGGTATACAAATGTAAGCAAGGCTTGAAATGATTGTTTTAGTCAAATGTTATATCTGTTTGGGCTTCTTGCGGTCAATTTGCAGTCTAATAATTATTTGTAATTAAGCTCCGGCCCCCTGACCATCCTCTCAAGAATCGAGTTGATCCCGCATAGAGCGAATACATACTGTAAATAGGTAAATAGCAGCTTCCCACTGGGGGAAAAACTGAGAACGCAGCCTTGTAAAACGAAGGGACCTTGACATGGGCCAATCAGAGTCGTCTCTTGATCATGTGACGTTATGCATATAAACAGTGAGTGACATCATCTGTTTACTTCAGCTTTTGCACCGCTGATAGACTTCACTAGAGTACTGCACTAACAACATTTGCCTCTCCTAAAATTATGGCAACAGACATCGAAATATTTGCATTTTTCGAAGAAGCACACTACGACCAATATGATTACTACAACCTAGCCGAATATTCATGTCATGCGGGTGGAAAAGGTAGAACCAAGAGAGAAATCGGACTGAACACCAATCGCCATATCCCTGCTGGGCACGAGAGAAAAATTGCCGAAAAATATCAAAACAGTGAACTGAAACGCAGGAGAACCAAAAGTTCATCTTGATGGAATTCGTCTCAGGTAATGTTGTAGAACTATGAAAGATATGGAAAATGTGATGAAAATGTGCCAATTTTCGTGTGAACAATGCTGCGTATAAACATGTCTGTTCATGTCCTTCTCCCTCTGAGCTGTTGTTGTACTTGTCCAGCTGCCATTTTAAGACGAACAAAGAACCGTGTCAAATGCATTGGGTGGAGTTTTTGACATTCTGGATTAACAGCATTTATACCCAATAACAAATCGGTGTAACTATTGTTAATTGTTGAACTTGAACAAGGACTTATTATTCTTTATGTATTATCTCCCTTCTATACAGATCTGAACCCTAACTGAAGATTGAACTGGAACGTGGTCTAAATATGTATTTTTGCCTTTCCTGACCCTTCTGACCCAGTGAACGGAGTTGACTGTGACTTTACCTGCAATGCTGGCCTGCATGGAAACACACCTTGGCATTTAGTCTCGAGGGCACTCCTATTCCACATGTTGCACCCCTGTAACCAGACCTGGGTGGTCTCCAGTTACAGCAGTGTGCAAGAACAGTTTGTTTTTAATGGTTGTAGACCTCTCTAGGACTCTTATGTTGTTATGATACTGTTTGGTTTAAAGTGTAAGATGTACTGTATTGTGACTAAAAGGCAGAAATAAAGAGATGGTGATTTTAAAGAGAGATGATTGAAGTTGACCCTCATTTATCTGATCGAAATACCTGTATGATGTGACTCAAATCACCCTAATTAGTTTTTAAATAATGCCCCTAATCTATGGATTTCACATGACTGGGCAGGGGCGCAACCATGGTTGGGCCTGGGAGGGCATAGGCCCACCCACTTGGGAGCCAGGCCCAGCCAATCTGAATGAGTTTCCCCCCCCCCCCCCCCACAAAAGGGCTTTATGACAGACAGAAATACTCCTCAGTTTCTCTCAGCTGTCCGGGTGGCTGGTCTCAGACGATCCCGCAGGTGAAGAAGCCGGATGTGGAGGTCCTGGGCTGGCTGGTTGCATGTGGTCTGTGGTTATGAGGCCGGTTGGACATACTGCCAAATTCTCTAAAACGACATTATGGTAGAGAAATGAACATTAAATTATTTGACAACAGCTCTGGTGGACATTCCTGCAGTCAGCATGCCAATTCCAAGCTTCCTCAAAACTTGAGACATATGTGGCATTGTGTTGTGTGACAAAACTGCACATTTTAGAGTGGCCTTTTATTGTCCCCAGCACAAGGTGCACCTGTGTAATGATCATGTTGTTTAATCAGCTTCTTGATATGCCACACCTGTCAGGTGGATGGATTATATTGGCAAAGGAGCAATGCTCACTAACAGGGATGTAAACAAATTTGTGCACACAATTTGTGAAAAATAAGCTTTTTTGTGAGTATGGAAAATTTTGACACTTTACATGTTGCGTTTATATTTTTGTTCAGTATACATATACTGTAGTTCATTACATTTTAGTCATTTAGCAGACGCTCTTATCCAGAGCGACTTACAGTTAGTGAGTGCATACATTTTCATACTGGCCCCCCGTGGGAATCGAACCCACAACCCTGGCGTTGCAAGCGCCATGCTCTACCAACAGTTCACTACTCCCCATCACTGTGAAATTTGGTATGAATCCCAAATGTAAGACAGTCACCTCACTCTCCATCTCCTCTCTCAGCCTCATCACTTTCTCTATCCGTCTTTCCACTTTCTCATTCATTTCTACCTTTTCCCCCCCTAAAAAGGGTGGTTGTCCCACTGGCTATCCTAAATTGAATGCACCAATTTGTAAGTCGCTCTGGATAAGAGCTTCTGCTAAATTATGTAAATGTGAATGTAATCCCAGTAAGACATTGTTCCTCGCTAAATCGTGCTTTCTTCCCTTTCTACATTTGGAGGCACTGGCAGTGCAAATATCCTTGTGGCAGTTAGCCTAGCGGTTAAGAGCATTGGGCCATTAACCGAAAAGTTGCTGGTTCAAATCCATGAGCCGGCAAGGTGGAAAAATCTGCCCTTCAGTAAGGCAGTTTAACGCGAAAGACATGTTGGTTGAACGCATTCGCCTGTGCAACAGACTAGGTATCCCCTTTACTCTCCCTGGCCTGTAGGTGTCCCTAAAGTATTGCGACTAGCACGAGTGGGCGGTACTTTCACCCCTCACCCCTGATGACGTCACGCCTTTTACCAACATGTGTCTGTTTTTCTAGCTAGCTAGCAGTCGACATATTAGAATTGTGTTCCACGTGAAATTTGTTTAGAATATTATAATCAAAATGCAGATCTGCAATGTGTGCAGTGGAGAGACACCCAAATACCGATGTCCGGCCTGTAGAATCAGATAGTGAGTATAATTTCTTCTTGTTTGTACTTCTGCTGCAGATTTTTAAAAAACAGCTAGCTAGGTACCGCTACTAAAGCTACATAATTTAGCTAGCTAGCTACAAAACATGCATTATATGATTTGTCTGTCATGTTCTGTTCCACATTTTGACCTTTTGTTTTGTTTTTCAGCTGCTCTCTCAGTTGTTACAAGACCCACAAGGCCAATGGTAAGAACGTTTGTTTTTCCATTACATTAGTACCTATAGTCTTGAAGTGACTATCATTCATAAATAACCTATAGAGCAATAGCAGATAACATGCGTTATCACAGTTGAGGTATCATGTGGATCATGACATGACAGTCTACCATGATGTTTTCTTTTCCCAGATACCTGCCAGCCCCCAAAACAGTCAGTGCCTCCTCCTGCTCAAGACCTAAATGGAGCTTACGGCAATGGTAGGTTATAATGGTCAATGTAATTGCCAATCTTATACATTTTTTACATTTTAGTAAGGAGGCACTCCTGAGTGGCGCAGTGGTCTAAGGCACTGCATCGCAGTGCTAACTGTGCCACTAGAGATCCTGGTTCGAATCCAGGCTCTGTCGCAGCCGGCCGCGACCAGGAGACTCATGGGCGGCGCACAATTGGCCCAGCGTCGTCCAGGGTAGGGGAGGGAATGACCGGCAGGGATGTAGCTCAGTTGATAGAGCATGGCGTTTGCAATGCCAGGGTTGTGGGTTCGATTCCCACGGGGGGCCAGTATAAAAAATAAATAATGTATTCACTAACTGTAAGTCGCTCTGGATAAGAGCGTCTGCTAAATGACTAAAAAAAAAAAAAAAAAAAAAAAAAAAAAAAATTAGCAGACGCTCTTATCCAGAGCGACTTACAGGAGCAATTAGGGTTAAGTGCCTTGCTCAAGGGCACATCGACAGATTTTTCACCTAGTTGGCTCGGGGATTAGAACCAGCAACCTTTCGGTTATTGGCACAGCGCTCTTAACCACTAAGCTACCTGCCTAAGAACCTTCTCATCAATTCCCAGGAATGTACTCAGTTTGGTGAGATGTTCAGAAGTTAAACATTGCACACAGAATTATGCTTTATCCGTTGGGACCTGTTTTCCTCATTTTCTATCAGGCAACACATTTGTTTATCACGTTTGTTTGACGCTCTGTGTAAAATACAGCCGTTCGACTATACACTCTGTCTGGTTCTTTCAGCAGAAGATCCCTGGACCGTTGAAGATGTCCTTGATGATGATGACGACCATACAGATAAAGTTCCACTTCAGCGGCTACGACTATTAGGTACTAAATGCATTGGGACATTTCCGTTTGCACTCTGAACTTTTAAACCCCTGTAACTTACTGGGTACATGAGTCACTTGGCTGCCATATTGTCCACTAATACATTATTAATGGACGAGTTTTACTGTATGAAATGTTGTTCTAACGTCTGCTGTAATACCATTGTTTATGCTTCTCTACAGGCAAGTCGGAGGAGCTGAGAGAGCTGCTCCGGAACCCCCACCTCTGTCAGCTGATGCGCTCTGTGGACACGGCCGAGAGCAAAGCAGACGCCATGAAGACCGCCATGCAAGAGCCTCTGTTTGTTGAGCTATCAGATCAATGCTTGCAGATTGTTGAGAAAAACGATTAAAATGTACTTGCAGAATACCCTATTATGACCCACACGGAGTCAATAATTCTTTTTTTTTTTTTTTTTTTTACAAAAACAATTATCTTCGGTTTATTTCTACTGTGTAAATATACAAAGCAGTATACCAATTTGTTAAATATTTATTTTGACTTGGAACTACAGTATTGCAAAGACAACTAGCTAAGTCAGGTCTTTTAAAAGGGTTCTTGGTACAGCTATATAAACACCAAGTAGCTAGCAATGTTTCATAACACATTTGGTCTGGGTATGGCTTTGAATGGCCTTAAACGTAACAAGAACTATTGTTTAGTCGGTTCAAAATACAAACGTAATTCAAGGAAGGATTATATTAGCAGTGGGTTACAAAAGATAAGTTACTCTAGTAGAAGGTATTGGACAAGGCAAAGGTAACTACTGTAGTGGCGAAGTAGCAAAATAAAGGTCAAAAGTATACAATCCTTTTTGGCAAATAAACATCGTCATGGCATTTCAAGCAATGTGGCACATCAATGGTTCTTTTCAAATAAATACAGCAAAACATTGGGTGTTTCTGTCGTGCCGTTTGGTTATTAACACTAAAAGACATACTATTCCCATGTATGCAAAACACTGTAGTGTACCTCTTCTAATAAAGATCTCATAATGAAGCTTGTGCCATAAAATACACTGGATTTGGTGTAAATGCCCAGCTTTCTCTTGATCTGTAGTTGACTATGCTAAAATTAGTTCGATTTGGTCAGTGAGCTCAAGTGTACAGATATAAAAAAATCCAGAATGTGGTTTAAACAGAACATGTATCCCTGATGAAAATAACATTTTATAGATAATTTCCCTCTAAAAAACAGGCATGTCAATAACTTAAACAATGCAGCAATATCTAAAATTAAAACATGATCTTTAACATTGCAAAAGGAGTACCACAAATATCCCAAAAGCAACTGCTTCCCTCTACCCATAAATAAAAATGGCAAGTTCACCCACGGTACATTCTTGAGTTTAACACCACGGATTTTGAGAAAGGCACCCAAGTGGTCATGAAGCCTGAGACTTTCCAACAATCAACAAATATTTCCAATATGGCAGCTACAGTCCTACAAGACCATTTCTCTAGGACCATTATCTCCATCTACAGTACATATCAAAAGGTGCAGTTATATAATTGAGGCAGCTCATTTAAAGTGTTGGATATAAAGCAGGAACATAGAATGGATCCCATTCAGGTACCCTCTAGCAGTATCTGGTTCAATCCTGTCACTCCATCATGCTTGTTGTCTGGATGCATATCGGCGTAGAGCAGTGGAGATCGCTGGTAGTGGAGCTTAATAGACCCCTAAATGAAGTGAGAAAGGACCACAAAATCACAATGAATCTGTACAGAAATAACAACAATACAGTATCACAAATGTGAATACAGGTGGGAATGGTCTGTGTGAGGAGAGTATAATACCTGGGTCAAATACATAATTCAAAAAAATGTATATTTGAGGTGCGCTCGACTTCGCTTGCCTCAAGTATTTCAAATATTTGTCTGGAGGGGAGAGATTGTGGTCTTACCCTGGGCTGAGCCCTGATGGAGGCAACCCCCTGCTTGAATTGGTTGGTCTCCACCTTGTACTCCCCGGTCCTGAAGCAGTGTCCGTTGAGGCAGGCCATTACAGACATCATCTTCTGGAAGCCCGTCGCGGTCATGGACACAGTGACGGTGGGGGCTGAGGCCAGGGCCAGGCCCATGGGCCAGCCTCGCACCATGACGGGCTCCTGGATGCTGGAGAGCTGCACCAAGCCCCTGGCCCGGAGGATGGGGTCCAACTCTGGTGGCACGGCCTCCTCCTGAAGATCCTCTGCGTCGTCCAGCTCTGCCTCAGCCAGGGCGTCCATCAGCGCCTGCAACACGAGGACAGTCAGTACAGTCATTCACAGCTCCTGCACTAGCTTTTCCTTCTTTCACGTCTGACAAGGAGGACCACAATGGAGGAAAAAAAAAAAACGGTTGACTTTGTGTTTAATGCGTGTATGGTTTATTTCCTTTGACTGAAGCAACTGTTTGTATTTTACATGTCAAATCAAAATGAATTCATTCCCGTAGGAAAGGAGAAAAATCCTACTTAGAAGAACTGGCCACTTGAGTTAAACACACGGTCCTAGAATTCAGACAGCGAGGATGGGAGCCACTGAATTCAAGAAAATCATGCATGCCACCTATTTTAATTGACCCTTCGTTTTAACCAGGAAAGATCCTTGAGGTTAAAAACCCATTTTGTGCGAGGGTGACCTAGCAAGAAGCCAGCAGCACTTCTACTCACCCTCCATTTCCTCCAGGACCTCTGGAGCACTATGGCTGCCCTGTGCCACCTCTGGATCGCTCTCCTGACCAGCCATGACCTCACCACTGCAGGGGGGGAAGGAGAAGCGACCAGATAATGATACAGCCACAGAATTAGAAAGAACACATTTACATCGTATCTCTATAGATCCATCACAGACAACCGAACAGTAACTCCCATAATAAGTCTCTCTGGATAAGAGCGTCTGCTAAATGACTTAAATGTAAATGTAATAATATCAAGACAACAGTGCATTCTATACATGCACCATTTTGTCTGACAGCTGTGTCAAATGCTGCAATCTGTATAAATGAACACCTTATCTGGATTAAATCATCGAGATCTGATCACCAAAAGGTACATCTAGATAACATTAACATCAATGTGATTCAGGGGAAACGTATGGTCAAGGTGTTGTTCTGTTCCCTTCATAAGGATTTAGGTACAGTAACCCGTAGTCATCTGAACAATGTTGCAGGCTCTACCAGCTGGTGCCTCTTGGTCAGACAGCCAGGTAGACTAAGACAGGACACCTAGACAGGAACAGCCAGGTAGACTAAGACAGGACACCTAGACAGGAACAGCCAGACCAAGACAGGACACCTAGACAGGAACAGCCAGACTAAGACAGGACACCTAGACAGGAACAGCCAGGTAGACTAAGACAGGACACCTAGACAGGAACAGCCAGACCAAGACAGGACACCTAGACAGGAACAGCCAGGTAGACTAAGACAGGACACCTAGACAGGAACAGCCAGACCAAGACAGGACACCTAGACAGGAACAGCCAGGTAGACTAAGACAGGACACCTAGACAGGAACAGCCAGACCAAGACAGGACACCTAGACAGGAACAGCCAGGTAGACTAAGACAGGACACCTAGACAGGAACAGCCAGGTAGACTAAGACAGGACACCTAGACAGGAACAGCCAGACCAAGACAGGACACCTAGACAGGAACAGCCAGGTAGACTAAGACAGGACACCTAGACAGGAACAGCCAGGTAGACTAAGACAGGACACCTAGACAGGAACAGCCAGACCAAGACAGGACACCTAGACAGGAACAGCCAGGTAGACTAAGACAGGACACCTAGACAGGAACAGCCAGACCAAGACAGGACACCTAGACAGGAACAGCCAGGTAGACTAAGACAGGACACCTAGACAGGAACAGCCAGACCAAGACAGGACACCTAGACAGGAACAGCCAGGTAGAGCCAGACCAAGACAGGACACCTAGACAGGAACAGCCAGGTAGACTAAGACAGGACACCTAGACAGGAACAGCCAGGTAGAGCCAGACCAAGACAGGACACCTAGACAGGAACAGCCAGGTAGAGCCAGACTAAGACAGGAGACCTAGACAGGAACAGCCAGACCGAGACAGGACACCTAGACAGGAACAGCCAGACCAAGACAGGACACCTAGACAGGAACAGCCAGACCAAGACAGGACACCTAGACAGGAACAGCCAGGTAGAGTCAGACTAAGACAGGACACCTAGACAGGAACAGCCAGACCAAGACAGGACACCTAGACAGGAACAGCCAGGTAGAGCCAGACTAAGACAGGACACCTAGACAGGAACAGCCAGGTAGAGCCAGACTAAGACAGGACACCTAGACAGGAACAGCCAGACCAAGACAGGAGACAGGAACAGCCAGGTAGAGCCAGACTAAGACAGGACACCTAGACAGGAACAGCCAGGTCGAGCCAGACCAAGACAGGAGGTTACTGTACATACAGCAGTGGAGCTGTGTACCAAAGCTTTAAGAAAACCTGTGTGCCATGCAATGATCCCATTCGCATAACAGAAGTGATGGCAGACACAGTTGGAGCGAGGCCATAGTTACCGAGCAGTATACTGTGACCTCTCCCTCTCCTCACAGGCCGGTAGAGATTTAGGTCTTGACCTTACCTGCTTGGATCAGGGTGGAGGCCCGTCTCGCGGCGTGACGTCTGCGTTGTTTGTGCCTGTGCCAGCAGCACTGGATAGAGAAGGCCCTCTGGGAGCGCACCCTGTTTCTGCCTTCCTCCATCAGCTCCAGCTATAGATTAGATCAGTGCTGAGGATTAGGCCCATCCCAGACTCACGGTACACTGCTTATGGACAGGACAACTGTCTGGAGGCCACCGAAGCTGAGTTCATAGTTCACGGTGGCCGAGCCCTCAATAGTCCGTCGGCCGGGTAGAGATCCCATTCAGTTCTATTGGTCGGCCCATGGTGACATAAACGGTCCGCAGACTATCGTGGCTATGCCAGCTGTGACCTATCCCACTGGGCAACAGACGTCAGTTCAACGTCTAGTTTTTGATTTACAAATTGTTTTAGTTGTCAACTAACGTGAATTCAAGAAACATTTGAACCATCTCATTTGGATTTAGACTAAAAAAAAGACACGTTCGAAATTCCTTTACGTTGATTACTTTTTGCGAATCCAAAAATCGGTTTTCCACATTGATTCAGTGTCATCGCGTTAATTTTGTTGTTGTTGAAAAGATGTGGAAACAATGTTGTTTCAAGCAGTTTGTGCCCAGTGGGATGTTTTGAGTTTTTATGCTCCACTCAACAATGTGATCCTGTTACAGTGTATGGATTAGAGGGCTTCTTAACATACGAATCACACAAACTAACTACACAGAACAAAAATATAAATGCAACATTTAAAAAGTGTTGGTCCCATGTTTCATGAGCTGAAATAAAAAGGAGGCCAGAAATTTTCCATAGACACAAAAAAACAATTTCTCTCAAATGTTGTGCACAAATTTGTTTACATCCCTGTTAGTGAGCATTTTATCCGTTGCCAAGATAATCCATCCACCTGCCAGGTGTGGCATATCAAGAAGCTGATTAAACAGCATGATCATTACACAGGTGGACCTTATGCTGAGGACAATAAAAGGCCACTCTAAAATGCTATAGATGTACAACACAATGCTATAGATGTATCAAGTTTTGAGGGAGCGTGCAATTGGCATGCTGACTGTAGGAATGTCCACCAGAGCTGTTGCCAGAGAATTGAATGTTAATTTCTCTACCATAAGCTGCCTCAAACGTCGTTTTAGAGAATTTGGCAATACGTCCAACCGGCCTCATAACCACAGACCACATGCAACCAGCCAGCCCAGGACCTCCACATCCGGCTTCTTCACCTGCGGGATTGTCTGAGACCAGCCACCCGGACAGCTGATGAAACTGAGGAGTATTTGTCTGTAATAAAGCCCTTTTGTGGGAAAAAAAACCCTCATTTTGATTAGCTGGGCCTGGCTCCCCAGTGGTTGGACCTGGTGCTCATGTGGGTGGGCCTATGCCCTCCCAGGCCTACCCATGGCTGCGCCCCTGCCCACTCATGTGAAATCCATAGATTAGGGCCTAATTTATTTATTTCAATTGACTGATTTCTTTATATAAACTGTAACTCAGTAAAATCATTGAAATTGTTGCATGTTGTGGTTATATTTTTGTTCAGTATACATAACTGGACTTCACTCAAGACTATTAAATCTCATTGTTATCAAATCAAATCACAGATGTAAATTCAACCGACTATGATGCTGAAGACCAACTCACCGTGGAATTAGTCAGGAACACTTTGGTCCTGCCGCAGTGCACCAGCGAGCTGCGGGTCTCGCTGTCGCTATGGTGCGAGGGGTCGAGAGAGTTACTTTTTAACACCACCCTGAGAATATCAGCCACAGCCGAACCAAGATCATCCTTGTTGTTCTCCTCCAATCCTGAGGGAGGAGGGGGGGGGGAGGGGGAGGGGTTAGAGACATAGACTGAAATCTATATGAAGGACTGCATGCATTTAGACACATGGCAGAGTCGAACACATCTTACATAGCATACCATGACACGATAGTCTGCATGCCGAAACACTGCCCAGATTTTTACCACAGCCTGATATTTTTCATTCGAGGTAGCACTTAAAAAATGGTTGCTTCAAGGTTAACGTGAATGTTGTTGACCCCATTCTGTTTCGACTGCCAAACCACACAATGAATGCCCTTTGTGTATAAACACTTGATGGTAGCCTGTAAACCAAGGTATGAGGTAAAACTATGTAGATGATGAGCATTACACAGGATTAAGTGTCACCCCATAACAATGGAAAATTAGCATAACACATATTTCCGTTCTGGAATACAAAACAAACGGCATCGACTTGACAGTAGGACAGATAATTCATTTTGACAGCAAGTCAGAGCCGGCGGGGAACGTCAGAGAAGGAAAAAGCACAGCATGCAATGAAGAAATTGCTTAAGCATGCGTTTACCTGAGAGATTATAAAATAGTTGGAAACATCTTTTAGAAAAGTCAACTCTAAGGAGCGCCAGAGTAGGAGGGGAGAGTAGAGGATGAACTCTAAGGAGAGGAGAGGACAGGGGACAGGATAGGGGACAGGATAGGGGACAGGATAGGGGACAGGACAGGGGACAGGACAGGGGACAGGAGAGGGGACAGGAGAGGGGACAGGACAGGGGACAGGATAGGGGAAAGAAAAGAGCCATCAGCAAGAGAGTACAAAGATAACAGAACCTGTATTCATTCTGATAAAAGTATTGACTATGCACATGACCAAAGAGTTCACTATTCAACGGTTTGTTTTCTTTGGAGTTACAGTGCGTTCAGAAAGTATTCATACCCCTTGACTTATTCCAGATTTTGATGCATTACAGCCTGAATTCAAAATTGATTTACATTTTTTTTTTTTTTATCCCTTACCCATCTACACACACACACACACACAATACCCCATAATGACAAAGTGAAAACATGTATTTAGACATTTTTGCTAATTTATTGAAAATGAAATAAATACATCTCATTTACATAAGTATTCACACCAGAGTCAATACTTTGTAGAAGCACCTTTGGCAGCGATTACAGCTGTGAGTCTAAGAGCTTCCCACACCTGAATTGTTCAACATTTAATAATAATAATAAGCCATTTAGCAGACGCTTTTATCCAAAGCGACTTACAGTCGTGTGCATACATTTTTTTTTTTACATATGTGTGGTCCCGGGGATCGAACCCACTACCCTGGCGTTACAAGCGCCATGCTCTACCAATTGAGCTACAGAGGACCATTCTTCATTTCAACATTCTTCAAGCTCTGTCAAATTGGTTGTTGATCATTGCTAGACAACCATTTTTCAGGACTTGCCATAGATTTTCAAGCAGATTTAATTCAAAACTATAATAATAATAATAATAATAATAATAATAATAATAATAATAATTCGGCCACTCAGGAACAGTCTTCTTGGTAAGCAACTCCAGTGTAGATTTGTCCTTGGGTTTTAGGTCATTATCCTGCTGAAGGGTGAATTAATCTCCCAGTGTCTGGTGGAAAGCAGACGGAACCAGGTTTTCCTCTAGGATTCTGCCTGTGCTTAGCGCCATTATGTTTATTTTTTATCCTGAAAAACTCCCCAGTCCTTAAAGCTTACAAGCATACCCATAACGTGATGCAGCCATCACTATGCTTGAAAATATGTAGAGTGGTACTCAGTAATGTGTTGTATTGGATTTGCCCCAAACATAACACACTGTATTCAGGACAAAAAGTTAATTGCTTTGCCACAATTTTTGTAGTATTACTTTAGTGCAAAAGGATGCATGTTTTAGAATATGTTTTATTCTGTACTGGCTTCCTTCTTTTCACTCTGTCAATTAGGTTAGCATTGTGGAGTAACTACAGTGTTATCACAGCAATTACAAGAGTTAGAGTTTAAAGTCACCATGGTGAAATCCCTGAGCAGTTTCCTTCCTCTCCGGCAACTGAGTTAGGAAGGACGCCTGTATCTTTGTAGTGACTGGCTGTATTGATACACCATCCAAAGTGTAATTAATAACTTCACCATGCTCAAAGGGATATTCAATGTCTGCTTTTCTTTTTTACCTATCTACCAATAGGTGACCTTCTTTGCGAGGCATTGGACAATCTCCCTGGTCTCTGTGGTTGAATCTGTGTTTAAAATTCACTACTCGACTGAAGGACCTTACAGATAATTGTGTGTGTGGGGTACAGAGATGAGGTAGTCATTAAAACATCATGTTAAACACTATTATTGCACACAGTGAGTCCATGCAACTTATTATGACTTAAGCTAATTTTTACTCCTGAACTTATTTAGGTTTGCCATAACAAAAGGGGTTGAATACATAGACTCAAAACATTTCAGCTTTTACTTAAAAAAAAAAAAAAACACATTTCAAAAAACATAATGCCAATTTCATATTGTGGGGTAGTGTGTGTAGGCCAGTGACAACAAATCTCAATTTAATTAATTTCTTATTCAGGCTGTGACACAACAGAATGTGGAAAAAGTCAAGAGGTATGAATACATTGCATTCGGAAGTATTTAGACCCCTTGACTTTTTCAAAATTTTGATTAAATTGTTTATTTTCCCTCAATTTACACACAATACCCCAAAATGACAAAGCGAAAACAGGTTTTTAGAAATGTTGGCAAATGTATAAATAAATACCTTATTTATTACATAAGTATTCAGACCCTTTGCTATGAGACTCGAAATTGAGCACAGGTGCATCCTGTTTCCATTGATCATCCTTGAGATGTTTCTACAACTTGATTGATTGGAGTCCACCTGTGGTAAGTTAAATTGATTGGACATGATTTGGAAAGGCACACACCTGTCTATATAAGGTCCCACAGTTGACAGTGCATGTCAGAGCAAAAACAAGCCATGAGGTCAGAGGAATTGTCCATAGGGCTCCGAGACAGGATTGTGTCGAGGCACAGATCTGGGGAAAGGTACCAAAACATTTCTGCAGCATTGAAGGTCCCCAAACACACAGTGGCCTTAAATGGAAGTCATTTGGAACCACCAAGACTCTTCCTAGAGCTGGCCGCCTGGCCAAACTGAGCAATCGGGGGAGAAGGGCCTTGGTCAGGGAGGTGACCAAGAACCCGATGGTCACTCTGACAGAGCTCCAGAGTTCCTCTGTGGAGATGGGAGAACTTTCCATAAGGACAACCATCTCTGCAGCACTCCACCAATCAGGCCTTTATGGTAGAGCGGCCAGACGGAAGCCATTCCTCAGTAAAAGGCACATGACAGCCCGCTTGGAGTTTGCCAAAAGGCACCTAAAGGACTTTCAGACCATGAGAAACAAGATTCTCTGGTCTTATGAAACCAAGATTGAACTCTTTGGCCTGAATGCCAAGCGTCACATCTGGAGAAAACCTGGCACCATCCCTACGGTGAAGCATGGTGGTGTCAGCATCATGCTGTAGGGATGTTTTTCAGCGGCAGGGACTGGGAGACTAGTCAGGATTGAGGGAAAGATGAACGGAGTACAGAGCGATCCTTGATGAAAACCTGCTCCAGAGCGCTCAGGAACACAGACTGGGGTGAAGGTTCACCTTCCAACAGAACAACAACCCTAAGCACACAGCCAAGACAACACAGGAGTGGCTTCGGGACAAGTCTCTGAATGTCCTTGAGTGGCCCAGCCAGAGCCCGGACTTGAACCCGATTGAACATCTCTGAAGAGACCTAAAAATAGCTGTGCAGCGACGCTCCCCATCCACCCTGACAGAGCTTGAGAGGATCTGCAGAGAAACTCCCCAAATACAGGTGTGCCAAGATTGTAGCGTCATACCCAAGAAGACGAGGCTGTAATCGCTGCCCAGTGTTTCCGCTGCACTCGTTTTGCTGTGGTGCTGCGCCACGGCAAAATCATTGCCACCACGCAACAACAAAAAATATGGAAAATGAAAAAATATTTCTGCTGAGGCGCATTTTGAAGATGCTAGAACATTCCACATGTACTTTCTCTGCAAACAAAACAAGTAATAAATAGACAAATCTGACAACCCCATAGTAGAATAGTTGATCTATTTACCAAGTCTGCTTGTTGTTGTGTTCTATGCTAGATAAATATTCCTCTCGTGGTACATTCATGTTATAAGTACCACAGGGAGGGAAACATGCATTCTGACAAGCAGTCAATGCACAACAATTCTTTTAATCGCAAAAACAGCTGTTTTAATGGCTTTTGCTAAATAGAGAAAAAGAGGGGAATCCCAGCTTTCCATTCCTACTTTATTTATTTTTCAACTCCTAAATATGCGGAACCTGCGCCATTTTAAACCCGGGGATTTTGAGCAGAAGCATGGTTAAGCACGTTTATGGCGCAGCAATTTGCAGGGGGTGCATAGGGGAGAGTGGGGCTAAATGTAACACCGGTCAATAGTAGGGTGACTGGGGGGTCCAACGCCTCACTACCTCAAAATCATTTATTTGGAATGACTTAAATTGTGATGAGACAGATCATATTTTTTTGTTGAGCAAGAGTAGTGGAAACCAGGGTAAGTGTTTGGTGGAAAAATTGTGACATTAATTGGTTTCTGTGAGAAGTACAGGCAGAGGGCTTTTTACCCCATGTTACCCTAACAGGTAGGCCTACATTATATTCAGTGTTTATGCAAGTTTTTTGGGACATAAAATTAATCAATGATAATAACTAGTTAAAAGATCACATTTGAGATCTGGCTAATGATTAGCCCAATAGGGTAAATGCAGATACAGTGGGGAGAACAAGTATTTGATACACTGCCGATTTTGCAGGTTTTCCTACTTACAAAGCATGTAGAGGTCTGTAATTCTTATCATAGGTACACTTCAACTGTGAGAGACGGAATCTAAAACAAAAATCCAGAAAATCACATTGTATGATCTTTAAGTAATTAATTTGCATTTTATTGCATGACATAAGTATTTGATCACCTATGCAGATAGGCAACCCCATGCTTCAGACTATATGCACTTTGCTGCATCCGTTGGGCTAAAGGTGATCATGTTTTTTACTAATAGCATTCCTGATAATATGGACCATGAATAGGCTATATTCTGTACATGGCCCAATATGTTAAAATAAATGTTAACAAATAATTTTACCAATGAGTTATTGGGCTAATTTCTGGAGGTGGAAATTGTATTTTAGAGTAGAATGTCCTTTTAAAAAGTCACCAGAACTGACCCCCCCCCCCCCCCCCCAAAAAAAAGTGCTTCAACAAAGTACTGAGTAAAGGGTCTGAATACTTACTTAAATGTGATTTCAGTTTTTATTGTATTTTGTTTTATAAAAACCCTATTTTGGTTTGGTCATTATCTGGTAGTGTGTAGATTGATGAGGGGAATTAATCCATTTTAGTATAACCTGTAACGTAACAAAATGTGGAAAAAGTCAAGTGGTCCGAATACTTTCTGAAGGCACTGTACATGTCAGAAGGCATAACGACACCACACACTACTACAGTATATCTCTCCTGATGTCAGACTTACCATTCTCACCAGCCCCTTGAGAAAACAACGTCCAGTTGGAAATCAGTCCATAACGCTGTATGAAACTCGTGTAGGGAATTCTGCATTGAGAAACAAAACAAAAAGAAATGGAAAGGGGCAGTCTAAATCAAGAGGACATTTTGTTCAGTACAACCCCTATTGTGTTTAAAAAAGGCTTTGTGTTATAGGGTCAGTGGTACTGATTGACATTTACATTTTAGTCATTTAGCAGACGCTCTTATCCAGAGCGACTTGCAGGAGCAATTAGGGTTAAGTGCCTTGCTCAAGGGCACATCGGCAGATTTTTTCACCTAGTCGGCTCAGGGATTAGAACCAGCGACCTTTCGGTTACTGGCACAACGCTCTTAACCACTAAGCTACCTGCCGCCCTACTGATGAGTTGTTGTGTAGTTGTGCAGAGGTTCCTAGGTTCAAGCCCAGTTCAGGTAAGGGATCTGCTCTCTATAGTGTTGCAAAAAAAAAAAATAATCTGGTAACTTCCCCCAAAATCCAGAAAACCAGGTTGGAAGATCCCTGGACTTAGAGGGAATAAGCAAGAAATCCGAAATCCTCCGACCAGGATTTCTGGATTACCTTGGAAAGTTACCAGAATTTTGCGGCCATAATTACATTTTAGTCATTTAGCAGACGCTCTTATCCAGAGCACCTTACAGTCGCCTTACCTTATTGGAAAGCCTGCTGCGCTGATGTTTATGGTCTCCACAATCCCACAGGCCTCCAGTTGCATAATGACCTAACGATGAGTCAAAAACAGCTTTATAAGACAATTGTATAACATAAAATTATTAAATGAACATACGATTTTGCCTAGTGACCAATATCTGAGTCATCAATTGCACATTTCATTTTTTCCGAATGTCACGTTTTGTGTTCCAAGAAGATAAAAAAGACATCTACTGAACAAAGACGTAGTGATGATTCATGCGTTTTCATGGTTTGTTACCAAGTCAAAGCAGTCGCTTTCTCCTACCTCCTCCTTTACGAAGGTGAGCGGCCTGCAGTCTGTGTTGGGTTTGATGCAGCGGGTGTAGTGAGGAGTGGTGCTGTGTAGAATCTTCATCAGGCTCTCCAGAGAGTTCTATAGGGAGACAATATACCATCCATGAAATATGGAACAAAGAGGCTCTGAGGAATTCCGGAACAAAGTGAATACCACAGAACCAGATCAACGCTACAAAACAGAAGGAATCCTAACGTCTAGGATTTTGTGCCTCACCTTGAACTTGGAGACCACAGTGACCACTTGTCTGAGCCCCCTGGTGCCTTGGTCCGCTGGGTCTCTGTCAGCAAACAGCTGGTGAAGCAGAGGGTTCTCAGACTTCTGTAGCAGGTGGATGAGCTCTGGGGGCACTGGGTCCTATAGAGGGAGAAAGGTGCATATTTACATTGACATTTTAGTCATTTAGCAGACGCTCTTATCCAGAGCGACTTACAGTTAGTGAGTGCATACATTTTCAAATAGTGTTAGTGGAGAGAAAAAATTTAGTATTCTCATGAAATTAAGTCTTGCAATGTCCTTTGGCAATGAAGTACAGTGCATTCGTAAAAGTATTCAGAACCTCATTTTTTTCCACATGTAAATGGGATTTCCGTTTTTTTATTTTTAATACATTTGCTAAAAAAAAATCAAAAAACCTGTTTTTGCTTTGTCATTATGGTTTTATGTGTGTAGATTGATGAGGGGGGGGGGGGGGGGGAACAATGTGTCTGAAGGGATCTGAATACTTTCCGAATGCACAGTATGTTTGGTGTTAATTAAGTATTCTCATGAAATTAAGTCTTGCAACGTCCTTTGGCTATGAAGTATGTAGGGCCAGCATCTTTCACAGACTTCCATAGTGCATATACAGTAGTGTTTGAATGGACCAAACGTGTCACAGTAATCCATTATAGTCGGCGGCACAGGTGGGTCTTGTAATCCAAAAATAGTATTTTTGCCATCAGCTATGAATGGTTAGCAGCACCTTCCACAGCACTGTTCCAACGAACCTTGTTCTTCTCCATCATGCCTTCTATCTGGTAGGAGACTTTGCCAGCGTAGTGAGCCACGGTGAAGTGGGGCAGCTTGCCGAACTTGTCCCAGCTCATACTGCTGTTGTCGGACAGCTCCTTCTCCAAGCGAACCCTGAACTGCTTGGCGTCGGAGGCTCGGTTGAGAAGGCATTCCTGAATGGGTGGATGGGTTAACGGACAAAGACATGTGAGTAAAGTAAACAACCAAAAGAACTTGATATATTTTTCTGGACAAAAAATTACTTTATAAAAAAGGTAGAACTAATAACAGTATTCTAGAGCGGCGGTTTCCCAACTCCGGTCCTCCAGTATTCCCCAACAGTACATATATTTGTTGCGGCCCCAGGACAAGCACACCTGGATTCTACTTGACAACTAATCATCAAGCCCACGACAAGTTGAATCAGGTGTTGTCCGGGGGCTATAACATAAAATGTGTGCTGTTGGCGAATACTGGAGGACGGGAGTTGGGATCCACTGTTCTAGGAGGTTCCACTGATGTACACACCTCATTGAGGAGAGAGAACACTCCAGTGGGGTTGCCCTCCAACAGATCCAGACAGCCCTGGTTGTCCTGGTATTTAACGAACGACCACTCCAATCCCTCGGAGACGTACTCCTCCTAAGGGTGAGAGGCTTCACTGTTGAGCACTAGATAACTAAAGACAACATTCTCTTATGCTACAAAAAAAGTGTTCCACACCCTCGAGGCAAATTCCGAATTGGAACATCCAGTTCTTCCACGTTCTATTTCCACACTCTACTAAACAGGTTAACACTCTGAGACCGGAGCCTATAGCCCTACAGCCAGCAAAACAACTCTGGACCTCGAAGCCAGTCCCCCCCCCCCCATTGTTCAATTAATTAATCTGGTAGAACAGAAAAAGCAGCAGGCTCCGGACCCTCTAGGGGTCAGAGTTGAATACCCCTGCTGTAGAGGCTAAACTAGAAAAAAATAGAAGACATTTCACTAGGTCAACGTGGAAAAGGTTAATTTAGCCTAACGGCTACCTGTTGGGCTCTGAGATAGTGGGCTACAAAGTGCTGCTGCAGTTTCTCGTTGGCGTAGTTGATGCACAGCTGTTCCAGGTTGTTCAACTGAAAGCACTCAAAACCATAAACATCCAGCAGACCTGGAGACAAAGAAGAACTATAATAATAAATGCAGGCACTTTATCGAAAGCGGTTACGTGTGCATACATTTTCGTTACATATGGGAGGTCCCGGGAATCGAACCCACTACCCTGGTGTTATTACAAAGGAAAGATAACCAAAAGAACAGATTCGGCTTTAGCCTGAGAGACAAGTAAACACCAAGGATTCATGTTTAATTAGTAATATGGGAGAGATTAAGCAATAGAAAATAACTTCTTTACCTATGAAGTTGCACCAGGTGGAGTTGTCTGCACATATGCTGTCGTTGATGAATGTAACCAACCATTCAAATAATCTGTTTGGAAAAATTGAAAAAAACATTCAGTACACAATGTCTGATTCCTTTGTAGTTACAGTACACATTAAAAGGGTGTGATATTTTCAGAATGGAGTTGATGAGGGAAAGGACAGGTAATCTTTCATCACAACAGACAAGAGCTGGACCTCAGCCCAAATGCATGCTTTCTAATAAGTATTCACTCTCCGAATCTGCTTTAGGAAAAAATAAAGTGATTGAAAATCACAACCTGGTTCAGATCTGAACATTTGACAGATTTTTACATAGGAGTGATTATAAAAGAGGTTATGAAGGAAATGTGTCCTCTCTGTTAGTCTGACTCACTGTGCGTAGATGACCTTGGCGAGGCAATCCCTCCTGACGCTGCAGTCTGCCAGGGAGCAGGGCTTGAAGAGAGCACTCTGCTTCCCTGCCCTCAGGGTCCGTACGCTGAGACATGTCTGAAGCTCATCCACCGGGACACACAGCAACGCTGCACAACGCTGCACAAAGACTATAGGATAGACAGCAGGGCTCATGTAAAACGGTCTTCAAATTTGATTGATTGATTAATTGATTGTTCAGACCACGTTGGAGCTGAACTGATGTCTAAAACACGAGGGTGGAAGGTTGAGAAAGGAGTCAGACCACAGTTTAAATTGAATTTAACCGAATTGAAGTCTAAGACACCAGAATGGAAAGTTGATCTAGTGTAATATCAGATGAAATACCTTTGGATTGCTTCTCGAGGTCACAAGGTTGTGATTCATCCATGGCAGAACAGAAAGTCACGTTCCCCAACTGAAGAAGACCTGCTAGTATCTGTTAAGACAGGGAGTTGTGGTAGAAATATATTTATGGAGTGATTATGTGGAGAAAGTACAGAATCATCTTCAGAATCATTTTAGGTGATTTAATGTATATCATTATACCCTAAATATATGTCCCTGCTTCTCGGCATTGATGCCCAGGTGTACCATCGCCTCTACAGTCTCATCAAAACAATCCTCTGCAAAACAAGACAAAGAAGCGAAGAAGAAGTAGACAAAGAAGCGAAGAAGAGAAGAGTAAAATCAGTACCTGGGAACACTGACCTGAATATATATATATATATTTTTTAATACATGGTACCTTTACATTCATTACATGCAAACGATTAGAAGCTATTATTATATTATTATTATATTATATTGTTTTTTAATCTACTGGCTGGGGGATGAGGACACAACAAACGTACCTTCCAATGTCTTGTCAGCATTTGGAAGCCAGACAAAACGTTGGTCATGAGGCATCTTCCAGTCCCTCCTCTGCTCATCGCTGCCTCCTGCCATCATCTGAAAAGAATAGAATTTCACTATATATCAGACACTAAATGTATTGACATGTACGGAGGCCAGGCACACACACACACACGATATTACTTCATTTACAATTAAACTACAGTTAATTAACATTAACTTAGAATTAATCTTTGTAGTCAAGAGTGTGCCTTTAACTTGCCTGGTAGAATATGTGGAAGTTTCTCTCATTAGCTGGTTGTCCAGCCACCCTGGTCTTCTCCAGTAGGTATGTTTGTACTGACGCCCCCACCAGCAGCTGAGACCTGGTCAAATTTACATTTGACATTTGAGTCATTTAGCAGACGCTCTTATCCAGAGCGACTTACAGTTAGTGAATGCATACATTATTTTTAATTTTTTTATACTGGCCCCCCGTGGGAATCGAACCCACAACCCTGGCGTTGCAAACGCCATGCTCTACCAACTGAGCTACATCCCTGCCGGCCATTCCCTCCCCTACCCTGGACGACCCTGGGCCAATTGTGCGCCGCCCCATGGGTCTCCCGGTCGCGGCCGGCAACGACAGAGCCTGGATTCGAACCAGGATCTCTAGTGGCACAGCTAGCGCTGCGATGACAAAGACATTTGTTTGAACAGGGCGCTGGTTGTGTCGTCAGCACAAAAACTACCCTGTCAGTTAGCTTATTCCGTTCTCATTTCTCGTCAACTTATTTATTAGGTGTCTGCAGTGATCTAGTCTGGTCCCAGATCTGTTTGTGCCATCTTGTCAACTATTGTGGTCATTGTCATCAATGACCACTTGACTAAACAGGACTGATCTAGGATCAGCTACAAAAAGAAAGAAACACAACCAGACATACCGGTTCAGCTGGAGCTGGATGTACTTTCCAAAGCGGCTGCTGTTGCTGTTCCGTAAGGTGCAGGAGTTGCCTATATAAAACAGGGGCCCAGTAAATAAACAAAGCATGGAATCAGCACGTGTCCACTATAGCAACAACAACCATCACGTCAACTGGACACGTCACTGAACCACACTGACTAGATGGTTACAGACACCTTGATCCCAATATTGTCTGAATTGTTGATGATTGCGTACTGTCCCGGTTAAAGTTTATATTAAAAAAACTAAAATAGTTTCCAGTCTCACCAAAAGCCTCCATGACGGGGTTGGAGTCCAGTACCCTCTTCTCTATCCTCTCCACAGTTTCCTGCCTCTTCAGCAGAGAGGAAGAGGCTGCCACCGTGGCATAGTACTTCATGAGGCAACGAGAGGTCCATGTCTGGTAAAGAATAAAAGAGACAGTGGTTTGAAATTATTCAGGGTCACTTTAAAACATTCTAAACATATGTTAAACTTCCACTATTAACACTTCACAGTAATAAAGGACCAAAAAAGAAGACCCACAAAGCTGAATGATAATGGACAATGAATTTGGAATGCTTTGTTGCTTTTTGTAATCAGTGAGGCAGTAGAATATTATACATTTCTATCCACCATTGTTGATTGTTAATAAAGTTTACCTTTCCTGCGCCGCTCTCTCCGCTGACCACCAGAGACTGGTTAACGGGCTCCACCTGGCCCTGTACGTTCCTGTAGGCTTCCTCCGCCACTATGAAGATGTGGGGTTTGGACTCCTGGCCAGACAAAGAAAAATATTAGAGACGTTTGTTGAATGCATGAAATGGACTCCTTTCCGTTTGGCATTGACCCATCCCTATGTTGTTTAAACTATTAAACATTAAATTTACCCAACAGACTTTGTTTAAGGTGTTAAGAGTCATGTTACAGGAACTTGGCACTGCTAAAATGAAATATAGTAGTCGGTGTTTGTAGATATAACATTGTATAAACATTAACCAAAAAGGCCATGGTAATGCCTCTGATAAAGAGGCTAATGGTTGTCCAATACCTGTGGCTGTGGGGCACAATGGTACTCCTTCATCACATCCAGGGAGTAGAGGCCAGGGACGGGCTGGAAAGGGTTGAGGGCCACCAGGGTGCAGCCTGCATGGGTGTAGAAAACCTTAGCGCTGTACCTGGCCTGTAGGCATTTCAGCACTGCCACAGAAAACACACAGGGATTACACATTCATTAACAGGAAAAACAGAAAGCCTAAACGAGTACCTATATTAACATGTTCAAAAAGGAACCATCATTTAAGTCCCTAGGAAATGTCAGTTCCATTTCCAACGCAAAACAAGCTTGACCGCTGCTGAGCCATGTCTGACCCTCTCCAACAAGAGGTAGGCTTTGGGCCTCTCTACCTGTTGTTGGGGTCACGGGGTTGACTTTGGTGAGGTCATCATAAGTGTGCAGCTGGCCCTCGTCTATGAGGAAGGCCTTGACCTCTCCCTCCAGTGAGTCATTCAGAGACTTCCTGTGAGCATGTCCAGACTTCTTCCCGACTCCTCCTTTCACCTGTAGTAACCCAAAGGGAAAGGGAGGAACAGGGTTAAAACCAGTGGCCTGTATTATTCCACAGAAACGCAGGTTTGTATCATAACAAAGGGCGTTAGCATTAAGTGAGGGCATTGTGCTGAGATTAATCTAATAAGACTGAACAATTACCACTGAACACATTTTACAAAAACACATTAACTTGAAGAACAGTGCAGATGCAAAGTTTGGTAACAGAATGACTGTTTGTTCTGTCATTCTGTTACCAAACTTTGCATCCGCAATGTTCTAGAAGTAAATGTGTTTTTGTAAAAATGTTCAGTGGTAATTGTTAAGAGTAGTACTTGTGCATAGAGTTGTATGGTTTGTTTAACTTCGCAATCATTGGTTCGTGTTTGACATACAACATACATTTTAAAGTGAAAAATCTGAGTTTCAGCATCACTCTGTTACTGCATACACAATTCAAAAAAAGATAACCACATATATGTTCAATTAAAAAAAGTTTAGAGCGCAAACAACACCACCATCCAGCAGACAGCCCTACCATGACAAAGACAAAACTGACCGGCCTACCATGACAAAGACAAAACTGACCGGCCTACCATGACAAAGACAAAACTGACCGGCCTACCATGACAAAGACTAAACTGACCGGCCTACCATGACAAAGACAAAACTGACCGGCCTACCATGACAAAGACTAAACTGACCGGCCTACCATGACAAAGACTAAACTGACCGGCCTACCATGACAAAGACAAAACTGACAGGCCTACCATGACAAAGACAAAACTGACCGGCCTACCATGACAAAGACTAAACTGACCGGCCTACCATGACAAAGACAAAACTGACCGGCCTACCATGACAAAGACAAAACTGACCGGCCTACCATGACAAAGACAAAACTGACCGGCCTACATGACAAAGACAAAACTGACCGGCCTACCATGACAAAGACAAACCGCACCACAGCTTCTGTCAGGTGACCACAAAGACAGTTGTAGGTTTACACTCGACAAAATAAACGTTTAATCTCCAGCTACCTTGCTTATCCTCAGTGTCTAGTTAGTGTGTTCTCTATACATCTTTATCGGATTGGTTAAATCCACCCCAATGCTTCAAATGGTGCGCAGTTAAATATAAAGTCTGGCAACAGATGTATGCAAAATGTCATGCAATGTGTGTGCAGAGGCTTCTTTTTCTTTCTAAAATGTACATACCATCAGCACTGTCATGATACAATTGTCTTACCTTATCATAACAAAACAACCATGGATCTATTTACTCCCCTATTTGTGTTTTTCTTTGTGGTATGAGACTTTGTAAACAAATTGTGTGTAGCTTCAAATCATGTCTTTAAAAAGTTATGTTGCTCTCATGAAATGTTTGGCCTCTTCCTTCAGCACTGCATAGCGTAACAGTATGAGGCTGTAATGGGGTGCATTTTGCTCCATTGTCAATGTTTAAATGTTTGTATTCAATTGATTGTAACAAGTGATGATTGCATGTCGCCAATTTAAAATTGTCAGTAAGGTTGAAAATAACTGTCTTGGAGATCTTTCAAAAGGCTGAATGAAGACAACTCTAGATGATCGAATTTGGTAAATTCTATGAAACTGTGAGGAGATTCATGACAGTTACAGATTAACTGATGCATATCAGCATAGATGTGCTACACAGGTGTGGCAACAGCTGGGCAAAATGTTATTGTTCTAGACTAGGGTCCCCCCCTCCCTCCCCTCTGCTGAACAAGCTCCTTTATTCAGAACATTATCAATGCAAGATAACGCCGACTTTAGTTAATAATACATTGACGTCGATTCATTGAGAGATTTGGAATTCATTAAAACACTTTCTATACAACTAACTACCAAAGTGCTCAAAAGGCCCACTGTTTTCGCCTACCTTTCCCCCATGTCCATTTCCTATGCGCTGACTATTCTCAGAATTCATGGATTTGGAACTTGTCCCGCCGCCCTTGCGAAGTAGAACAAGCGATGCTGCTGTCAAGGAGTTTGTTCTTGACACCAGGCAAAAACGCTATAAAGGACAGTGAATCAGACTAATATATATAGTTTAGACGTGTAGGATCCATAGTCTGTCTCACTGTTCCGCCGCCATTTGACATGGAATGTGAAGCTTTCCCTCTGTCATAAAATTCCACAGTGAAGGACAAAAGCACTTTCCCCGCCTCGTTTTACACACTTGGGCTGTTGAAACTTGAGAGAAACGTAATTGGCCACAACCTAGTACGCGTCCTCCTGGTCACATAGACACAGAAACGCCCAACTGCAGAACGCGGAAATATCAATACACCCGCCTGCGGTTGCTTTTTAAATACATTCATCGAGGATGTGGGCTACATTTTCTCTGATTAATCTAGGATGATTAATGTATTATCAACGTATATTTGTTTTGAACCACGCTAGCTACCGAAGGAAAGTGCGGTAGGTGAAAAATAATGAAGTATGTCTGTGTATGATGTTAGTGCCAAATGCTGGCTAGCCAGACTTGTCGCTGAATGTCTCTAGACTTGTTTCATTGAGGCATCAATGATTTTCAATCTTGTAATCACATTTTGTAATGAAATAATTAGTTGGTTGGTTGGCATACAAGTAAACAGATCTGCTTGTACTTCAGCTGCTTGTACTTAAGGTAGCTGCTTAGCTAGCTCCTTATGGAAAAGTCTCAACGGATCCTTGGGAAAAAAACTTGGGAAAATCATGACGTCAGTGATCATTAGGTCGGAAAGTCGGAACTCCAGAAAGGCCCGAGTTTCCGACGAGTTGGATGACCGTTCAAAAGATTTTAACCAATCCACGCTCGTTTTTTTCTCCGATTTCCCAGTTGTCTTAAACGCACTGAAGTTAAAAGTCGGAGATTTCCAAGTTCCCAGTTGATTTGAACGCGGCATCAAAGGTAGACTCAGCGGTATGGCGTAATATGACGTAGGTGCACAAAGTAAACAGCATAGTGGGTCAATTTCCCCAACAACTACATTTCGAACTTGCAACTTGTGTATTCTACTTGCGTTGAAGCGCAAGGGTAAACTTCTATTGAAGTTAAAAACAGCTGTTTTGGTCCCATACCTACCAAGCATAAGCGTGAATGGTAAAATTGTTGTATGTGCCATTATAGCTTCTGTGGCAGCGCTATTGACCCTATCTCCATTGGAAGTAGTCAATTTTCTTCTTTACAATTGGCTGATCCCTCCTGATGACCCGGTTGGACATGACTCCCAACAGTCACCAGGCGGGATCAGCCAATGAAGTTGGAAGTCCGACCAAGTTGACTACATTAAAATGGTGGAAGCCGTCTTCTTCTTGTTTGAGGTTTAATGCGGTTGGCTTCCAATAATTGTTGCATTACCGCCACCTACTAGAATGGAGTAGAACACCCTTATACTTTGCTTGAAAAAAATAATAAAAAATACCCTACCATCTATCGCTACACGCACAAAAAAAATATCATACTCCACTATTTAAATCTATTTAGTCCTACTTCAGGCCAACAGCCTGAAATTATGGGACACCGCCACTTATCACACCCTGTAACTCTGCTGACGTCAAATCTCGCACACCCAAATACCTCTCTGCAGATGCCACCACAACCTCTAATTTCTGTGACTTACGGTCCATCCCTGCAGTACAGTTGATAACCATTGCTATAAATGGCTAAAATCCAATCTTACTGAAACATATATCCCTTGTTGGTTTATCCCTCTGTACTGGTACAGATCTACTACTCACACCACTCCTCTCAGGATCCCTCCCCCTTAACATATCTTCATCTACTTTCTTAATTGCCTCAGCATATGACAACTTCTGCGCTACTCTAACCCTGGAAACCTCAACCTGCCTCTCTCGCACGGGACATTTCTGATCCCCAGCCCCCATGGGCACCCCTACAATTAACACATACCACTACTTTCCCCAATGCTACACATTCCTTTGTCTCATGCCCTTCTGCACACTTCTCACACCTCCCTCTTACACACTGTTGCCACATGCCCATAAGCTTGACACCTGTAACAATGTAATGTATTCGGCACAAAAGCTCGTACAGGATAACTTGTATATCCTAACATCACTTTGTCAGGCAAAGACTCAACATCAAAACTCAAAAGAACAGACAATGACTCTTCTGTTTCTCCACTCACGCCACCCTGTCTGCGTCACACCAAACGACGAGCATCACAAACACCGGGAATCTTCCCCTTCAGTTGTTCAGCTTTCACATTTACCACTACCCCAGTAATCACTCCTTTCAATGGCGCCCTTTTCTTGAGAGCAAAACAATTCACATCTCTTGCCCCCATTCGTTTAACACGGAGCGCCTTCTCCCTCTGACCAGCACAAACACAAACAATTATCACTAGACCACTTCTGGTTACCCTCACCGATTCCACAGCACCCAAATCTGTTTTCACCCACCCTGAAACCACAAATGGATCAGCCAAAAGGCAAGGGTCCACTTTTTCAAAAAACTTCACTCCTTCTGTCACAGACTGATCTTTATCCTGACCCTTGGTGCACACCACACCTACCACCTCCGATACGTCGCCCTCATTCACTTCCATTTCTCCTCCTGTCTTCAACTCACTCTACTTACACTTTCTACCATTCTTCTTTAACAAACCATCTCCCTTTTTTCCGCCATTTTTAACCGACTCAAGCTCACCCTCTTCCTCCCCTCTCTCTCTTAGACCTCCTCTGCCTCTCTTTTTCCCCTCGAGTCTAGTTTGGTATTACGCTACAAGCTTGGCACACGTGTATTTGGGGAGTTTCTCCCATTCTTCTCTGCAGATCCTCTCAAGCTCTGTCAGGTTGGATGGGGAGCGTCGCTGCACAGCTATTTTCAGGTCTCTCCAGAGATGTTCGATCGAGTTCAAGTCCGGGCTCTGGCTGGGCCACTCAAGGACATTCAGAGACTTGTCCCGAAGCCACTCCTGCGTTGTCTTGGCTGTGTGCTTAGGGTTGTTGTCCTGATGGAAGGTCCTGAGCGCTCTGGAGCAGGTTTTCATCAAGGATCTCTGTACTTTTCTCCGTTCATCTTTCCCTCAATCCTGACTAGTCTCCTAGTCCCTGACGCTGAAAAATATCCCCACTCCCTGACCAAGGCCCTTCTCCCCCCGATTGCTCAGTTTGGCCGGGCGGCCAGGTCTAGGAAGAGTCTTGGTGGTTCCAAACTTCTTCCATTTAAAGAATGATGGAGGCCAGTGTGTTCTTGGGGACCTTCAAAGCTGCAGAAATGTTTTGGTGCCCTTCTCCAGATCTGTGCCATGACACAATCCTGTCTCGGAGCTCTACGGACAATTCCTTCGACCTCATGGCTTGGTTTTTGCTCTGACATGCACTGTCAACTGTGGGACCTTATATAGACAGGTGTGTGCCTTTTTCCAAATCATGTCCAATCAATTGAATTTACCTCAGGTGGAGTCCAATCAAGTTGTAGAAACATTTTTAAGGTTAATCAATGGAAACAGGATGCACCTGAGCTCAATTTCAAGTCTCATAGCAAAGGGTCTGAATACTAATGTAAATAAGTTATTTCTGTTTTTTTATATTTCATAAATTTGCAACAAAAAAACTGTTTTCAAATCAAATCAAATCAAATAAAATTGTATTGGTCACATGCGCCGAATACAACAGGTGCAGACATTACAGTGAAATGCTGACTTACAGCCCTTAACCAACAGTGCATTTATTTTTTACAAAAAAAGTAAAAATAAAACAACAACAAAAAAAGTGTTGAGAGAAAAAAGAGCAGAAGTAAAATAAAGTGACAGTAGGGAGGCTATATATACAGGGGGGTACCGTTGCAGAGTCAATGTGCGGGGGCACCGGCTAGTTGAGGTAGTTGAGGTAATATGTACATGTGGGTAGAGTTAAAGTGACTATGCATAAATAATTAACAGCCTTGTCATTATAGGGTGTTGTGTGTAGATTGATGAGGATTTTTTTGTGTGCATTTAATCCATTTTAGAATAAGGCTGTAACGTAGCAAAATGTGGAAGTCAAGGGGTCTGAATACTTTCCGAATGCACTGTACATCTTGTTCTTGCCTTGTCAAGGGACGCCATTTAACCGGCTATCACAATCCACCCAGTCCGTTCGGTGGAAGCCCTCAATGGCGCTGCCCATGGTAATACAGACTTTTGGCCACTAGCCTCTATCACTAGCCTCTATCACTAGCCTCTATCACTAGCCTCTATCACTAGCCTCTATCACTAGCCTCTATCACTAGCCTCTATCACTAGCCTCTATCACTAGCCTCTATCACTAGCCTCTATCACTAGACTCTATCATTTGAGTTCAATCGCTTTTTGACGAAACCTTCCATACATATTTTCCCATGGAAGAATGGTCAGAAAGTGACTTTTTGGACCTGAATGCCAAAACATTCAAGAGATAAAGGTGCTCAAAGTTTGCCCATTTTGTATACCCCACCATTACATTTTAGTCACCCTTATCCAGAGTGACTTACAGGAGCAATTAGGGTTAAATGCCTTGCTCAAGGGCACAACAACATACATTTTTTTTTTTTTTTTTTGACATTATAAAATAATTTGAAAACCCTGTTTGTAAGCTTTAAACAATATCTCAACCGTTGATCTTCTTCAGTGATGAAGACATGAATGTCTCATGGTAGGGTGGGGAATGCAAAATGGGTAAACTTTGAGCACCTTTATCTCTTGAATGTTTTGGCATTCAGGTCTAAAAAGCCACTTTCTGAGCGCTTCTACAATGGGCAAATATGTATGGAAGGTTTTGTTCAAATCTGAAGGGGTGCTGTCAAAAAGTGATGGAATTCAAATGGATTTACCCTGAAGCGAACCCATGCACATGCGCAGATACTGTGTGTAACTGTGTGAGAGCGAAGTCATGCATCTCGCTTACCGCAATATCTGCAGTGCTGCTAGTGGCAATGTTATTTCGCTGAGTTTAACTTTAAGGGTTAGGGTAGGGTTTTTTGCATGACTCCCGAGTGGCGCAGTGGTCTAAGGCTGTGCCACTAGAGATCCTGGTTCGAGTCCAGGCTCTGTCGCAGCCGGCCGCGACCGGGAGACCCATGGGCGGCGCGCAATTGGTCCAGCGTCGTCCAAGGTAGGGGAGGGTTTGGCCAGTATGAAAAAAACAAAACATGTATGCATTCACTAACTGTAAGTCGCTCTGGATAAGAGCGTCTGCTAAATGACAAAAATGTTTATGGGTTAGGGCAGGGATCATCAACTAGATTCAGTCACGGACCGTTTTTTTTTTTAATTGAGCTGATGGTCAGGGGGCCGGAACATAATTGCAAATCATTTGTAGACTAAAAATGTACCCCAAGAAGCCCAAACAGATATATTTACATTTACATTTTAGTCATTTAGCAGACGCTCTTATCCAGAGCGACTTACAGTTAGTGAGTGCATACATATATATATTTGACTAAAACATAATAATTTCAAACCTTGCTTACATTTGTATACAATCACGTACAGTATATCTCGCTATTATGCGTGGGAATACTTTGGAACAGATTTCCAAAATTAAAATCACTTGGAGCTGATTTGCTGATGTTTTTAGTCTTTTTTTTATGTCCAACAATTTTTTTTTCTTGCTCAGAAAACTTGGGTGTCAAATAAAATCAAATGCGGCCCAAATTCGGCCCACAGGCTGCCAGTTGGGGAACCCTGGGTTAGGGTAATGGTAGGGATGTCCTTATGATGATTTTTATTTTCCTCCTTTTGTAGGAAATGTCAAGCCCGAGGGAATTGAAGGAGGCATTCGTCAGCAATCTGAATGGGACCAGCCTTGGGGAAGTTGCCCTGGGCTCCTTTCTGGCCCCACTGTGCCTGATCAGCAGAGGACTGTTTCTGATTCTATACCATCTGGGCAAGGGGGTGCTCCCCCTCCCCTGGATCGCCCACTTCGTCCTGGACTTCTCCATGATCATACTACCACTGGTCTTATCGTGCACCGTTCTGAGTGACATCCTTCACCTAGTCATCCTGGGCCTGGCGGTTGTGTGTGGGGCTGTGCTATGCTATATCTACCGTACCAAAAGGGCAACCGCTGTCAAGAGCTTCTTCCAGAGCCATGTTCAGTGCGACCAGGTCCCCTTTGTGACTATCTTTCGAGTCCTGGTCAATGTGAAAACGGCCATAAGCATTCTAGCTGTCGACTTCAGCGTGTTCCCCAGACGCTATGCGAAAACGGAAACCTACGGAACAGGGGTTATGGACTTTGGTGTCGGAGCATATGTCCTCGCTAACGCCCTCGTCTGCCCAGAGGCACGGAGGAAGGAAGTCTCAGGATCCAAGTTAAGCCAAGTGGTAAAACAGTTCATGTCTGTCTGGCCCCTGGTCATTCTAGGCTTGGCCAGGCTGGTGAGCGTCAAAATGTCTGGTTACCACGAGCACGTGTCAGAGTATGGTGTGCACTGGAACTTCTTCTTCACCCTAGCCATAGTCAGAGTAGGGGCTTCTGTTCTCTTGGCTCTGTTCCCTGTCAACAGGTCATGGCTCCTGGCTCTTCTGATTGGAGGGCTTTACCAAGTGACCCTGGAGATGTCTGGGCTGAAGTATTCCATCATCCACAACGATGACAGGACAGGAGGATTTCTGCAAGCCAACAAGGAGGGGGTTTCATCTGTTGTGGGCTACATAGCCATCTACATGGCAGGGGTCCAGATTGGACTGTACATAATGCGACCAAGGACACAGGTCAAAGAGTGGATCAGAGTGATTTGGAATCTCTTGTTGGTTAGTGCTGTACTGTATACTACCTTGGTCCTATGTCAGGCCTCTGTTGAGCGAGTGTCTCGCAGGATGGCCAATCTACCATTCTGCCTCTGGACCATTGCCCAGTCAATGTTTTTCTTGTCCTGTTTAGCAACTGCTGATGTTATTTTGGTTTTTATGAAAACGGTATCAGGTTGTTCATTGGTGTCCTCTTCCTGGTATCCTTGTAGAAAGGAAGCTTCTGCATCCGAGGAGAAAATGGAGAAGAAAGTTGAGGGACTTTGTCTCATTCAAGCTGTGAACCGTAATCAGTTGTTGTTTTTCATGCTTGCCAATTTACTGACTGGAATCACAAATGTGCTAGTAGATACATTCAACAGTAGTGATTACATTTCTGTGTGTGTTTTGCTGTCATACATGTTCATAAATAGTTTTGCGATGTACATTTTACATCTCATGAAAATCACAGTAAAATTCTGGTAAGCACAGTGCTGTTCTCTTTACAATGACTGACCTCTTCTTATTTTAACAGTCATAAAGACTTATTCAAATAAACTGGAGTGTTTCTTGTTGTTACATTGTTTTCCATATTATAGTTGGTGTTAAAGGTCCCAAACAGTCATTCTGATTCCCATGTAAAATTGCCTTTTAAGTAACTAAAATATCACCCATTATATTTTTCTTGGTTAGATTTTTGTTGTTGTTGAAAAAGTACTTTTTTTCTCATGGCTACCTACCAGGAAGTTTGAAAAGACAGGCTGAGCCGGTGGGGATCTTATATTTATGAGCTCGCCTTGACAGACAGCTCTTTTGAAACGCCTATTTCATGAATTGTGGATTCAATGTTGCAGCAAAATCATCTGAAGCAAATTTGGTAATACACAAAGCAACTCAAACATCAGTAACCACGTTTCCATCCAGTTTTTATGTGAGTAAAGTCATACCGTATAAAAAAATACATAATCATGACAGCTGTGATGAAAACTGGTAGTTTTAGTACAATTGTATAAACGCAGACAGAATGTGTTCGTTTGACATGGTGGGATCTTTTTGTGTCTGTAAAATTAATTATGCGAGAAATGGTGGTGGAAACGCCTTTATGCGCAAAAATATCGAAGTAAACTTGAAAGTGCAAGGTGATGAGCTTGATGCTCCTTTCCAATTAATATCGAGGGTCTTATTCTGGTGACATGATGATCGATGCTTGACTACCGTTTGACAAATAAAAATAATCTCACTCTTTTGTCCATATCTGCGAGCTGTTGGCTAGAGCGCACGTGCCAAGACCAGAGTGGGCACAATCGCTATATACAGTAGCGATGGAAACCCATTTAACTATTTTATTTTTTTATTCGGTACATGGGAATTTAACCGCAAAAGTAATTTGTATGTGCACTACGTCATCACGCACAGACTTTTATCTGCAACAAGTACATTTTATGGAACATTTGGTGGGGAAATGCGTTTTGGCATCAGTACAGTAGCTATCTAGCTATATAAACCACGCCCCTCTGCAAACACGCCTTCTCCGATGTTGGTTACAAGGCAGTACTTATTTAAATTTGGTTAGAGAATATCATGTTACTATTGGTGTATTAAAATGAGAAGTTGCCGTTGTAAATATTATGCAAAGATGTTGTACAAATATGATCTCTTGATAATAAAATGCTTTCAAATGTTTCGTTTTTATTCACATTTAATGTCACTTTGATCAAATATATTATCATAGAGAAAACTGTGCAAGTTTTGGTTTTTGCCCTAACACTACACAGCTGATTCAAATAATAAACTAATCATCAAGCTTTTGATCATTTGAATCAGCTGTGTAGAGTTAGGGCAAAAACCAAAACATGCACAGTGTTTGGGAAACGCTGGGTTAAGGTTAGGCAAGGGTTATGGTAAAAGTAGCCTCGACACAGATAGAACATTGAGACAGATATTTCACCGGATGTATAAATGTGAAGCATCCGCTTGGCGTTTCCACTACCAAATATGGTAGTGAGAGGAAGCCCAGTGGCTGGCAGTGGGAGAAGATGGAACGAGATGGATTTTGGCCGACATTCTGCTACTTTTCTCATCGATGAAAGATTTGATCTCAATACAGTTATCTGTTCCCAAAACTACAATAGGTTACGAACAGATTGGACTACGTTTTTTAGACTTTACCCTTAGCCAAAGTTTTTTTTAATGGAGTTGTTTAGGAGCATAAAGGCGAATTTTAGTTTTTGCACACGCGCACTTCACAGAGTAGGCGTTGCCTAACAGAAATATGCAAATATATGCTAGAACGCACCAATAGGATCTCGCTAGCTCGTGTTTGGCTCTGCCCACCGCCTTGCTTGTTCTGCCCACTATGACTCTTTGTTCTCATTTGAAACGGCGGGCTGTGGTCTATCTTGGTTTAGTTATACTAAATCTTTGGTCTTGCGTTGCCATACCTCCAAAATCCCAAAACGGGTTATAGACTAGGTTAAGGTTATAGACTAGGTTAAGGTTATAGACTAGGTTAAGGTTATAGACTAGGTTAAGGTTAAGGACGTCCCAAGAAACACGGATTGCGCGAACCTTGCCCGGAAGTTATTTTTGTTCGTACGTCTTGAGTGCAAAGGTTACATGAATATTCCGCCGCTGGCGCATACACCTCTGTGACCGTCGCACTTGTTTGTTTTTTTGTATTAAAAAGGCAACTTTTAAAAGCGGGTAAGTAATGTACGATGATTACTTGTGTTTACAAAAAATAATGTCATTATACTCGTGTAAATTCGGAAAGAAGTGTCTGTTTTTAAGAACATGGACAGATCTGTTGACGCACTCTGTCTGAGGCGAGAGCTAACGTTAGCCAGCTATCTGTGGCGTTCTGACGCTTCAATTTGATAATAATTTCCTCAGACCCTGGACGTAGTTGGTAGTTAGCTAACTTAACAAATAATGTTAACCACATAGTTAGTTACTAGTAAATATAAACAAAGTCAATTGCGTAATCTAACACGTCATGACTGTAGTTTTTGTATTTTCTTAAAGATTGCGCCTCAGTTTCAAAACAACTGAAGTTCTCTTACTAGCTAGCTAACTTTGCTAACGTAAGCACCACGCTAGCTAGCCAGCATTTATTAGCATCCACTTAACTAGCCAATATGGTCATAGACTTACTGCAATGTGTAAGCGTTTTAGGAATACTAGCTAAATTGTTGCCGTTATCATATTTTCAAATCATTAACTAGTTAGTTAACTAACGGTACATTGCAATGTCACCTTCCAATTTATAATTCGCTAACTTACATAGCTAACTTTAACTTTTGATATTATGCAATGACAAGGCATCGAAATTGAAATGACCCGCGACGTAAACGTTAGCCCTAACTATTGGTGAAACTGCGACTGTTGGATTTGCTCAATCTGTCCCCACTGTATACCGGCAGTACTGCGACCACCACGACAGGAGCTGGAAAACATGGCGCGCCTGGTTGCGGTTTGCAGGGACGGGGAAGAGGACTTCCCTTTCCTCGCAAGACAGATTCCCCTGTACATCGATGACACTCTCACGGTAAGAAAGTGCAGTGTTTCCGTCTCGCACACGGTGCTGTAGTTTGAAGGCTTTGCAATCAGTCACTCTTCTGAAAGAAGCTATCTATGTCGAGCAAGAAACTCAGGTCAAATGCCTTGACGTTAGTTGCGAGCGAGAGGACTACTGTTACTAGGCCTCTCCAACAACTAGCGTTAGCAAGCTAGCTAGCCCGATTCTCCAACCGGCTTTCCAGTCAGCAATATTGTTTGCTAGCTAGCTATTTTGGCATACCGAGCTATCTCGAGCGGTCATGAATTTAATGATTCCCTGATGTATGTTATGTAATGTATTTTTGAATTATGTTTCTGAGCTGTTAGGCTAGCCTAACTGACCAGCTAACCGGCAAGCTAATCACGACTGCAAACTGTTAATTGTATGCGGTTGCTAGTTAGCTGGGTGGGTGGCTTGCCTAAATGGTTATCATTTGAGCAGTGGTAGTATATTAGATACTGAGCATGCACATATGTTGGCTATGCAGGAACTGTATGGACAGGTTAATGTTGGAAGAGCATTCATTTAGTGGACAGCTTTACTTGCGCTACTTTACATAGCTGGTGTAGCATCCCCCAGTCATGTGCTGATGACACTTTCACTATGAATATATGTCCCTTTTTTTAAATTTGTTATTACAGATGGTGATGGAGTTTACTGACAGTGTCATGAACCTTGACACTCACCAGATCAACAGCTCTCAGATGAAGCAGTTTGTTGAGGTGAGTGAGTGCTGTGACAGTTAGAAGATTTGAGTGTACCTTTCAAACATGGCTTGATAATGTTTACCTTTAAGACTGGTTGTCTTACTTTGCTCAAGGATTAGGCCTTTATTTCTTCACCACTTAGCTACTACACACAGTACTAAGACAGTACTAAGTCAAGTGGTGTCTAACTCGTGTGTGCCTGCCTGCCTCTGCCTCCCCTCAGCATCACAGCATGCTGAAGCAGCAGGACCTGAACATCGCCATGATGGTAACTTCCAGGGAGGTGTTCAGCGCCTTGGCCCAGCTGGTGCCGTGTGTGGGCTGCAGGCGGAGTGTGGAGCGCCTCTTCTCCCAGCTGGTGGAGTCCGGGAACCCGGCCCTGGAGCCCCTCACTGTGAAGCCCACCGGCGTGCTGTCTGTCACCAAGGCCTGCATGGCCGACGCAAAGATGCTCTACACCCTCTTTTACGTCCACGGGTGAGTGAGAGACCTGTCACAAGACTCATACTCCTGTAACCATCATACTTTATTGGCCTGTCAGACTGCTTCTTGTGTAGCCTACCTTTTATTGACCTGTCTCCAGACCAACTCTTTTATCTGTACTTTATTGGCCAATTTGCCTAAGAAACAATCTCTCAAAACTGTGCCCTCGATTGACAGCATAAATATTACATCCAATTTCTCGCATCCCTGTCAGAATCAGCTGTGTTTGTGTGTTGGAAGATTTTTTGGTTTAGCATATGTAAGTACTGAAACAATTTGACCGCTATGTTTTTATGGTAAACTATTAGCATAAATAATGTGTCAGACTGGAAGATAAAATAATGTTGTTGTTTTGTTTTTGTAGGTCAAAGTTAAATGACACGATCAATGCCATTCCAAAAAGCAAAAAGAATAAACGCTGCCAGTTGCACTCCTTAGACACACACAAACCTAAGCCTTTGGGGTGAGTCACATTTACCACCGCTATTTATTATCTATTAAACTGCTTGTGTTGGACTTGTGACGTCATGAATGATGATACAATTCTAGAAAAAAAAAAGTTGTAAAGCCTCTTCTCTCAGATCTTGTAAATGAAATGTAGGCTGAACGTCCACATTTTGGTCACACCAGGGCCAGACTAGGCCATTTCAAGCTACAGTAATAGTCATTTGTGATGTGCAGTATTGTAGTGTCTTTGAGGTATCTCTGAATCTTTAGAGGAGAAGGGAGCGTAGACAAAATGCTAGGTTTAGAGAACAACAAAGATGGAGGAGCCAAGACAGACAGCAGATGTAGCGTCGTTTTTCCCTTTGGACGCTGTCCGGCCCCCAGCAGGTAGGCAGCAAAGCAAACACTGCTTGTTCATTCAGAGTGTTTCTAACTGACATTTCTTGATGCTAGTTAGTTATCGCCAGTCTGAAGTAGTTGAGTTCATTGTCAGCATCTTGTATTATGTTGTGTACATGTACATCTGTGAAGATCTACGTTTTTCAAAAGTAAAATACTTCTGAGTTAAAGCTAATTTTTAATCAGGATTTATCCAGTGAATACTTGCCAATGTTAAGTTGGCACGCATTACCTTTTCGTCACCTCTATTGTGAAGCTGACTTGATAGGTTTATTGATTGAAATAATGCATTGGTTGAATCGTGCATGATGTCAACAATGGGGGTTTGCTGCTCACAGGGGAAGCTGGATGGATGTGTGGGAGCTCATGTCTCAGGAGTGCAGGGACGAGGTCGTCCTGATCGACAGCGCCTGCCTCCTGGAGACCCTGGAAACATACTTGCGCAAGCACAGGTAAGTCATGGTAATGGTTTTAAGTAATATAGTCTGTTTACATCCAATGGGCTTTATTTTATTTTCGCATTAGACTGCTTGGGAAATTGTACTAATGTTTTAATCTTCCCTTCTCTTCCTTTCAGGTTCTGTACTGACTGCAAGAACAAGGTACTGAGAGCGTACAACATCCTTGTAGGGGAGCTGGACTGCACTAAAGAGAAGGGCTACTGCGCTGCCTTGTACGAGGGGCTTCGCTGCTGTCCCCACGAGCGCCACGTCCACGTCTGCTGTGAGACTGACTTCATGGCACATCTCCTGGGCCGGGCCGAGCCCGAGTTCTCCGGAGGTTACGAGTATGTAAACTGCTGCCTTTTTCCTTTGTTCTAAACACATGTAGTAACCTACAGTGCTGGCAAAATACATTGGCACCGTATAAACTGTTCTTAAATAATTCTGTATTTCTTCTGAAATAAGTTGCAATTAAAAAATTATTTGGTCTCCACACATTAGTGGATTTTCAACATTGCAGAACCAATTTTATTTTTGTTCAGTTTACAAATGGCCTGGACCACCTTCTACTTTTCAGCAGCAAACTGCTCTATTGCTTCAATGTTTGAGGGGTGCCCTCCATCAACTGCTGTGTTCAGCACTTGCCATAGGTTTTGGATGGGATTCAGCCACTCAAGAACAGTCCAGCGTTCCTTCTTGAACCATTCCAGGGTGCCTTTGATGTGCGTTTGGGGTTGTTGTCCTGCTGGAAGACCCACAATCTTCAACAGAGAGACAGTCGTTTTTGGACACTGGGTTGAAAATTGCACTCCAAAACACCTTGATAATCAGCAGAGTTCATGTCTTGCATTATCGATCCTCCCCCGTGTTGTCCTCTGTAGCTCAATTGGTAGAGCATGGCGCTTGTAACGCCGGGGTAGTGGGTTCGATCCCCGGGACCACCCATACATAAAAATTTATGCACGCATGCCTGTAAGTCGCTTTGGATAAAAGCGTCTGCTAAAATGGCATATTATTATTTTTATGTTTGATTGTAGGGAGAGTGTTCTATTTTTAATGGTTTACTTGGCCTTTGGTAAAACATAGAAAGACCCCACTGCTGAAGGAGACACAAAGAAAGCCAGATTGAACTTCTGTAAAACCTAAACTAACTTAAATCCCGGGGGGGAATGTTTTGTGGACTAATAAAACAAAATTGGAGCTCTTTGGCAATACAGATCAGTGCTATGTTTACTGACGACCAAATTTAAGCATGAAATGAAAACACCCTCCCTACAGTCAAAGATGGGGGAGGTTTGATAATGCTGCGGGGTTGCTTTGCTGTCTCTGGTACTGGGGGGCCTCGAACGTGCCCAAGGCATCATGACATCAGCAGGTGGTTTGGAGTCCAACGTTCCAACACGGTGTCCGAAAACTGGGTCTCCATTGAAGGCCCCAAACACACATCAAAAAAAGCACCCAGGAACAGTTCAAGAAGAGATGCTGGACTATTCTGGAGAGGCCAGCGAAGAGTCCAGATCTGAATCACATCCAAAACCAGCGAGCGCAGAAAACAGCAGTTGGACTTCCTAACGGGCCGCCCCCAGGTGGTAAGGGTAGGTAACAACACATCTGCCACGCTGATCCTCAACACGGAGGCCACTCAGGGGTGCGTGCTCAATCCCCTCCTGTACTCCCTGTTCACCCATGACTGCGTGGCCAAGCACGACTCCAACACCATTAGGTTTGCAGACGACGTAACAGTGGTAGGCCTGATCACCGACAAAGATGAGACAGCCTATAGGGAGGAGGTCAGAGACCTGGCCGTGTGGTGCCAGGATAACAACCTCAACATGATCAAGACAAAGGAGATGATTGCGGACTACATGAAAAGGAGGGCCGAACACGCCCCCATTCTCATCGACGGGGCTGTAGTGGAGCAGGTTGAGAGCTTCAAGTTCCTTGGTGTCCACATCACCAACAAACTATCATGGCCCAAACACACCAAGACAGTGGAAGAGGGCACGACAAGATTTGGCATGGGTCCTCAGATCCTCAAAGTTCTACAGCTGCACCATCGAGAGCATCCTGACTGGTTGCATCACTGACTGGTATGACAACTGCTCAGCCTCCGACCGCAAGGCACTAGGTAGTGCGTACGGCCCAGTGCATCACTAGGGCCAAGCTTCCTGCCATCCAGGACCTCTATACCAGGCGATGTCAGAGGAAGGCCCTAAAAATTGTCAGACTCCCGCCACCCTAGTCCTAGACTCTTCTCGCTGCTACCGCACGGCAAGCGGTACCGGAGCGCCAAATCTAGGTCCAAAAGGCTTCTTAACCTCTTAAGGATCGGACCCTTTATTTTTCAATTTTCTCCTAAAATGACATGCCCAAATCTAACTGCCTGTAGCTCAGGACCTGAAGCAAGGATATGCATATTCATGATATCATTTGAAAGGAAACACTTTGAAGTTTGTGGAAATGTGAAATTGATGTAGGAGAATATAACACATTAGCTCTTGTAAAAGAGAATACAAACCCCAAAACTTTTTTTTGTAATCATCTTTGAAATGCAAGAGAAAGGCCACAATATAATATTGCAGTTTAGACGCAATCAAGTGTGTGCAAGGTTTCAGATTGATCCAGTGAAGCGTTGCAATACTGGACTATTTTGTATCAAGTCTGCCAAAATGTGCCAAATTGGTCAATTGATACATTTTCAAGTACATAACTATAGAGAACATACATAAATGATATGGTAATACAAAATGTAAGTTTACACACTCCCAGGAATGTAATACATGATGGATCATTAGCTTATACACTAACTTTCACACATCTAGATGGCTGGGTGGGGTGTGGAGCCAGAGACAGCAGGGGTTCAAACTGTAGAACCCGGTTCCTACATTTGAATATACACATTTTACCCAACAAAACAATTTTACATTTTATCTCTCGGACCCTTAGGATGACAAATCAGAGCAAGATTACTGAATCTAAGTACATGATTTACCTTCAGAGGTGAATGTATCAAACCAGTTGCCGTGATAAGTTTTTTGTTGTGCACTCAAACAATAGCATGGTATTTTTTTTTTACTGTAAATTGGACAGTGCAGTTAGATTAACAAGAATTTAAGCTTTCTGCCCATATAAGACATGTCTATGTCCTGGAAAGTTTGCTGTTACTTACAACAGTCATGCTAATCACATTAGCGCCCGTTAGCTCAACCGTCCGTATACGGGACACCGATCCCGTAGAGGTTAACAGCTTCTACACCCAAGCCATAAGACTTCTGAACAGCTAATCAAATGGCTACCCAGACTATTTGCATTGTTTCCCCCCCCCCACCCCACCACCTCTCTTACGCTGCTGCTACTCTGTTTATTTGATTTAGTGGAGGGCACCCCTCCAACATTGAAGAATTAGAGCAGTTTGCTGCTGAAAAGTGGGCAGGACTTCCAGTAGACGGTGCTGCAAGCTCATTGATGGCTACAAGAAGCGTTTGTCTGCGGTTGTCTTGGACAAAGGCTGTGCAACCAAGTACTATCCCCAGGGCAGTGATGTAGTCACGTCACTACACCCCGAGGTCTGGTCCCTAGTGTCCAAGTCTGAATCCTTTATACTCAGGTCACCATCCCTTGGTAGTGCTAAAAGAAGCTGTCCAACCATCCAACCTTTCTACGGGAGTAAAGTACGTGGGATTAAAAAATGTCAGGACAGGCCTGATGGAAACCGCAAATTTGTCGGTGAACTTTCCAAATGTCGACAAAACTAAATACTCTAGACAAGGTGGGATCTTTTTGTGTCAATTGGATGGAAACCGATCTACTGTTGCACATTTTAAGGCTAAATAGATGAAACGGCTATCTAACACTTGCTGTTGTGGCTAGTATGTTAAATAATACAAAATATATTTTCTGACAGTCACAACTGGTCAAGTCCCAGGCTGAGCCACTAGTGGTCCCCAGGCTGAGCCACTAGTGGTCCCCAGGCTGAGCCGCTAGTGGTCCCCAGGCTGAGCCACTAGTGGTCCCCAGGCTGAGCCGCTAGTGGTCCCCAGGCTGAGCCGCTAGTGGTCCCCAGGCTGAGCCGCTAGTGGTCCCCAGGCTGAGCCACTAGTGGTCCCCAGGCTGAGCCACTAGTGGTCCCCAGGCTGAGCCAAAGGTGCCAATAATTTTGTCCATGCGATTTCTTTATTTTTAAATTGTAAACTTCAGTTTACAAAAATATAATAAGTTCTCCAATGTTTAAAATCCAATAACATGGTGTTACATTTCGTGTTATTTTACAAGAAATTGGGAATTAAGGAAAGTGCAAGGGTGCCAATATATTTGTCCGGCACCGTAGTAGTAAAGTATGATCCAGTCACTCCACTTAGTTGCAGTTCTTCCACTACCTTTTTGGTTGCTGGTTAAAGACCATCATATAGAAGTAACATGCAAATTCTCACAACTCTCTTGCCCTCTCTCGTTAGACGCAGAGAGCGGCATGCCAAGACCATTGACATTGCACAAGAGGAGGTGCTGACCTGCCTGGGCATCCACCTGTACGAGCGGCTGCACAGAATCTGGCAGAAACTGAGGGCAGAGGAGCAAACCTGGCAGATGCTCTTCTACCTTGGCATCGACGCTTTACGCAAAAGCTTTGAGGTTTGTTTGTTTGCGCAATGCCTGCCAGCATTTAGGCCACCAATAACACGCTGATGTGACACGGACAGGTTTGTTGATGGAAGTGATGTATGTAGAGCGCTTTCCCATCCAACACAAGTCTGTGTTTACAATGTGGTGACATTGTCACAGTGTATGTATTGACTCATTTGACATACTTTTTATATCATGTTTTATTTAGCCAGGTAAGTCTATTTGAGAACTCGTCTTTTTATAATAACGACTTGGTAACACCCATTTCCCCCAGACGGCTGTGGAGAAGGTGCAGGGCATCAGTCGCCTGGAGCAGCTGTGTGAGGAGCTGTCGGAGGAGGAGAGGGCCAAGGAGCTGAAGCAGGAGAAGAAGAGACAGAAGAAGAAGAACCGACGCAAAAACAAGTGCAGCTTCGACGTGTCTGTGCAGGAGGCCGAGGGCAAGGACAAGAGCCTGGATGAGGTAACCACACACAAAACACGGAGCACTGAGGCAGCATGACAACAAGGAAATACATTTTAGTCATTTAGCAGACGCTCTTATCCAGAGCGACTTACAGGAGCAATTATCCAGAGCGACTCAAGGGCACATCGACAGATTTTTCACCTAGTCGGCTCGGGGATTAGAACCAGCGACCTTTCGGTTAGTGGCACAACGCTCTTAATCACTAAGCTACCTGCCGCCCTGGAGACTGTTATAGGAAACTGTCCTTGCATGCCATCGGCATACTTATTCCACATTATCTGGTTAACCTCATCCAGGCTAACCATGTTATTGACTGATTTAATAATGCATTCTGTTTGTGACCTTGTTGTTATTCACACCCTGTGTTTGTCACATTAAGACATTCAAAATGCCATCAGTAGGTTTTAAATGGCAAATATAGCTATCAAATGTCCAGACAGTGTTTAAGTCCCTAACTCTCCCTGCCTATAACACTGCCTTCCCTTTCTGTGGTCGAGGCCATTTAGCGATATGTTACTCTAATGCTGTCCTGTCGTTCTCTGTTATCCCCCCCACACAGGGTTCATTAGAGTCTGTGGAGAGTGGTGGTGGCTGCAAGGCCTGTGGAAGCCGAGAGGGGGAGGGGGGGCATGTCGGCTGTGTGGAGGTCGTCGTCACCAGCAACGAGAGCCCTACTTCCTGCAGCTGCCCAGACGGCAACGTGCCCATCCTGGGCTCTCCCAAAGTCAAGAAAGGTAATGCTGCCACCACCATCCAACCATCACTCAAGACCAGACACCTGACCCTTGGTAAGATCAATCTTACCCAATGATGGCCATATTTCTGAAATGTATTTATTTGATGAAGGGACCATGTACAATTTTAAATGTAAATCTCAATAGGAAATGTGATGTATTATATCATAGCTAGACAGCTAATTGCCCCGTGTAGCTCAGTTGGTAGAGCATGGCGCTTGCAACGCCAGGGTTGTGGGTTCGTTTCCCACGGGGGGCAAGTATGGAGAAAAAAAAATATGTATGCACTCACTAACTGTAAGTCGCTCTGGATAAGAGCATCTGCTAAATGACTAAAATGTAAATGTCATCTTCAGTCCCCGTTGATGAATCAACAGGCTGAGCTCTTTGTGTATATGTTTCAGTGTTTTCACTTTATTCAGACAGATAGAATGAAAGGAGACGTAGCGAGGCAGAATATCGGTGGGGTCGGGATGTGTACCCATACTGACTGTGATGGTGTATATTAGGGCTGGCTGATTTTTGACCATGTTCGACAGCCATCGTCGACGGTGACGACGTCGTGACGTCACAAGTTATGTTTTTTTAGCATATTTGAACTTTTACTGCGCCGCCGGAGTCTGGCAGGGCACACCAACGCACAGGGCGACATGCCAACTGGCCGGAAATGTTCAACACATACAGTCAGTGCTAGTTAGACTATTAGCATAATGCTGATCATTGGCCTTTTTTATTGCGGACACGCCGTTGTCTGGCTTATTGTTTTCTCATCTTCCTTTTTCTCCCCAATCCCCGTTTTTGATTTGAATGCGTCTTGTTGGCCTCGGCATAGCCTACTTTTTCCCACGATCAACCATCGAAATGAATCTGTAGGTCTAACTGGAGTTCCGTCTCAGAAAGTTGTTTGCGAATAGCCTATATAAAAACATAGTAATAATGAGAGAGACTAATGGAATTAGGTAGTTGGAAATAGCCTGAAACGTTACTGCTCTACTTGACCAAAGTGTAGGCAAAAATAAATTGTGTCGTCAAGAAAATCCCTCCTGGCAAAACCTATAGCCAATAATAGCCTATAGGCCTACACATAGCCTACTGTCAAAAGTTGCAGTAGGCTAAACGTTACTTTGACAAATTAAACGTATACATTTATATTTATAATATTTACGAAGCGTTTATTAATGTCCTTTTTAATTGCACAATGAGCAATATGACATATAAGCTCCCGTAGAAGCACTTTCAATAATCGGAAACACAAAATTAATGAATGATGAGTTGTAGTTGTCTCACAAACAACTTTTTAATAGCTTACAAATTGTGCATTTACACGGAACAAAAATACAAACGCAAACACAATTTCAAAGATTTAACTGAGTTACAGTTTTATAAGGGAATCAGTTAATTTAAATAAATAAATTAGGCCCTAATTTGATGGATTTGACATGACTGAGAATACAGATATGCATCTGTTCTTCAGATACCTAAACAAAAATACAAATAATAATCATGCTGAAACGTGAAGTGATGGCAGCGGATGAATGGCATCACAATGGGCCTCAGGATCTCCTCACGGTATCTCTGTGCATTCAAATTCCCATCGATAAAATGCAATTGTGTTCGTTGTCCGTAGCTTATGCCTGTCCATAACCCCACCGCCACCATGGGGCACTCTGTTCACAACGTTGACATCAGCAAACCGCTATCCCATATGACAAATAGGCCTATTATCCAGGCTATGCCTTTTGCCTATCAGATAAAACAAATGATTATTAATAACATTCTTTGACACTCTTTTCACACCTAAAAAAAGGAATGAACATTGGCTTAGGCTAAACTAATAGCCTAAGCTTATTAGGATATGCCTTTTGCATATCGAACTGTACAAATCCTTAATATAGGCGTACAAGTTACAAAATAAATAAAGTAGCCTAAACAAAATAAGTACGAAAATAACCTAAAAACAGTGCAAAAACTGCAAATAAGTCTTAAGGTTTGACAGAATATTTTCGCTTATGCTAGGGTCTGTGTCTCTCTCTCTCTCCGTGCTCGGGTCTGTGTCTCTCTCTCTCTCTGTGCTCGGGTCTGTGTCTCTCTCTCTCTCTCTCTCTCTCTCTCTCTCTCTCTCTCTCTCTCTCTCTCTCTCTCTCTCTCTCTCTCTCTCTGTGCTCAGGTCTGTGTGTCTCTCTCTCTCTGTGCTCGGGTCTGTGTGTCTCTCTCTCTCTCTGTGCTCAGGTCTGTGTCTCTCTCTCTCTCTGTGCTCAGGTCTGTGTCTCTCTCTCTCTCTGTGCTCAGGTCTGTGTCTCTCTCTCTCTCTCTGTGCTCAGGTCTGTGTCTCTCTCTCTCTCTCTGTGCTCAGGTCTGTGTCTCTCTCTCTCTCTCTCTGTGCTCAGGTCTGTGTCTCTCTCTCTCTCTCTGTGCTCAGGTCTGTGTGTCTCTCTCTCTCTGTGTGCTCAGGTCTGTGTGTCTCTCTCTCTCTCTGTGCTCGGGTCTGTGTCTCTCTCTCTCTCTCTGTGCTCGGGTCTGTGTCTCTCTCTCTCTCTCTCTGTGCTCGGGTCTGTGTCTCTCTCTCTCTCTCTCTGTGCTCGGGTCTGTGTCTCTCTCTCTCTCTCTCTCTGTGCTCGGCTCTGTCTCTCTCTCTCTCTCTCTCTCTGTGCTCGGCTCTGTCTCTCTCTCTCTCTCTCTCTCTCTGTGCTCGGCTCTGTGTCTCTCTCTCTCTGTGCTCGGCTCTGTGTCTCTCTCTCTCTCTCTCTGTGCTCGGCTCTGTGTGTCTCTCTCTCTCTCTCTCTCTGTGCTCGGGTCTGTCTCTCTCTCTCTCTCTCTCTCTCTGTGCTCGGGTCTGTGTCTCTCTCTCTCTCTCTCTCTCTCTGTGCTCGGGTCTGTGTCTCTCTCTCTCTCTCTCTCTCTCTCTGTGCTCGGGTCTGTCTCTCTCTCTCTCTCTCTGTGCTCGGGTCTGTCTCTCTCTCTCTCTCTCTGTGCTCGGGTCTGTGTCTCTCTCTCTCCCTCTCTCTCTGTGCTCGGGTCTGTGTCTCTCTCTCTCTCTCTCTCTCTCTCTCTCTCTCTCTCTGTGCTCGGGTCTGTGTGTCTCTCTCTCTCTCTGTGCTCGGGTCTGTGTCTCTCTCTCTCTCTCTCTGTGCTCGGGTCTGTGTCTCTCTCTCTCTCTCTCTCTCTCTCTCTGTGCTCGGGTCTGTGTCTCTCTCTCTCTCTCTCTGTGCTCGGGTCTGTGTCTCTCTCTCTCTCTCTCTCTCTCTCTCTCTCTCTCTCTGTGCTCGGGTCTGTGTCTCTCTCTCTCTCTGTGCTCGGGTCTGTGTGTCTCTCTCTCTCTCTCTCTCTCTCTCTCTCTCTCTCTCTCTCTCTCTCTCTCTCTCTCTCTCTGTGCTCGGGTCTGTGTCTCTATGCCTTCAGGGTGTATTTCCAATAAGATGAATCTGGATTTGAATATAGGCTACATCAAAACAAATAAAAGGGCAATGAGGAACCATCAGGTCTAGTTGATTTACCATGTCTGGAAGGGACCACCAGAATGTTCACCTTTTCTGCCCCAGAGTAGTGAATTGAGCAGGACGATGGACTTGTAAATGTTGACTGAGGTTTGTAGTCTGTCCATCCTTTTCCCTGAATCTTTTTGCGTACGCTGCAAGTGACTTCGGTCAGGTCTGCTGCTGTTCCCACATCTTTATTAGAATGATATTATTCACCAAATCACAGTTCTGGTATAACCAATGTGTACTTTATATTGTGTTTTTCCTGCCAATTGACCCCTACATCGCCCAACCCTTGTGTGTGTGTACATATATCCAACAGTATGTGGACACCTGCTCGTCGAACATCTCATTCCAAAATCATGGGCATTAATATGGAGTTGGTCCCCCCTTTGCTGTTATAACAGCCTCCACTCTTTTGGGAAGGCTTTCCACTAGATGTTGGAACATTGCGGGGACTTGCTTCCATTCAGCCACAAGCATTAGTGAGGTTGGGCACTGATGTTGGGCGATTAGGCCTGGCTCGCAGTCGACGTTCCAATTCATCCCAAAGGTGTTCGATGGGGTTGAGGTTGGGGCTCTGTACAGGCCAGTGAAGTTTTTTTCCATACCGATCTCGACAAACCATTTCTGTATGGACCTCGCTTTGTGCACGGGGGCATTGTCATGCTGAAACAGGAAAGGGCCTTCCCCAAACTGTTGCCACAAAGTTGGAAGCACAGAATCCTCTAGAATGTCATTGTATGCTGTAGCGTTAACATTTCCCTTCACTGGAACTAAGGGGCCTAGCCCGACTCCATTAAAAACAGCCCCAGACCATTATTCCTCCACCAAACTTTACAGTTGGCACTATGCATTCAGGCAGGTAGCGTTCTCCTGGCATCCGCCTTACCCAGATTTGTCCGTCGGACTGCCAGATGGTGAAGCGTGATTCATCACTCAAGAGAACGCGTTTCCACTGCTCCAGAGTCCAATGGCAGCAAGCTTTACACCACTCCAGCCGACGCTTGGCATTGCGCATGGTGATCTTAGGTTTGTGTGCGGCTGCTCGGCCATGGAAACCCATTTCATGAAGCTCCCGACGAACAGTTATTTTGCGGACGTTGCTTCCAGAGGCAGTTTGGAGCTCTAGTGAATGTTGCAACCGAGGACAGACGATTTTTAAGCACTACGCGCTTCAGCACTCGGCGGTCCCGTTCTGTGAGCTTGTGTGGCCTACCACTTCGCGGCTGAGCCGTTGTTGCTCCTAGACGTTTCCACTTCACAACAACAGCCATTACAGTTGACCGGGGCAGCTCTAGCAGGGCAGAAATATGACAAACTGACTTGTTGGAAAGGTGGCATACTATGACGGTGCCACGTTGAAAGTCACTGAACTCTTCAGTAATGCCATTCTACTGCCAATGTTTGTCTATGGAGATTGCATGGCTGTGTGCTCAATTTTATACACTTGTCAGCAACTTTTTTTTCTTCTTTTTTTTCCCCTTCTCCAGGTCTGTCACCTCACAGCAATGGGAGTGACTGTGGCTACTCTTCTAGCATGGAAGGCAGCGAGCCTGGTTCACAGGAAGGCTCTGACGTCGCCTGCGCTGAGGGAATCTGCAACCACGACGAAGCAGGTTGGTCCATTTTCAGTTAATGGTCCAAAAATAGTAGTGGCTAGGTGTGTAAATTTGAAATTGGGATCCTTAACGTTAAGAAAAATCCCTACCTGAAAAATGTTAAATTTTTCTTTTTTCCCCACAAAATTTTAAATCACAGTGCAGTTATTACAAAACATTATTTTCTGTGTTATGGCCTAACTAGACGATAAGCTATAGAGGCCTGGGGTAAGTTGTGTAATTTAAATAAAACCAGAGTAAGAGGTGAACTTTAGGCAACTTTGGTGAATTTGCGAGGCCTGCAAGACGACGACGACATTGCCTGCTCTTGCTCTTTGCTAATGATGCCAGTGTATGTTCAGTCTTTGGTCTGTTGCTTCTAGAATATCCTAGCCTATTCATTGATGATAGCCTCTGCTTTACTCAAGTTATCAGACATGGCAAGCCAAGAAATTGCGAGATGCAGCATTCCATTGCGAGATACAGCTTTCCCTCGCTATTCACGTGAAATTTTATGAATTTTTTATATCTTTTCAATGGAAAAAATGCAGTTAAAACCTTTATGATTTTTTTCCCCATTTGTTCCATCCCTAGTAGTGTTGCTGTCATTTTCATTTTGTGGAAGGCTCTAAATGTGGCGTACCTGTCATCTCCTTGTCTTCTTGTCATCTGAAGGAGACTACTTGTGTGGTCATCACTGTGCTGAAGACAAGGAGGACGGCGGGGTGGACAGCTGTGTGGAGTGCTGGGCCAACTCAAAAGAAAACACGAAGAAGAAGAAGAAGACTAGGAAGAACAAGGGCTTGTTGTCTTACCATCAGGTGAGATGAGAATGTCGTAGATGTGATTTATCAGAAATTCCTGCTTTTAGTACATCATTTTCCATTCATATAGCCTATAATTGAAATGGACCTTTCCCATAGCCAGATTTTCCTGATGATATGTTAGCCTAGTCAGAGGTGTGATCAGGACATGTCATTCGTTGCTTCTCAGGTGGAAACTATTAAACAAAACGTAAACTTTTTCTCTTTTTTTTTTTTCTCCACAGGGTCCAAATGCAGAGGGTTGTGTTGTGGAAGAGAACAGGAGAGCGCAAAACACTGCTGCAACGTCACCGGTGTGCAGAACCAAAGAGACGTGTGCCCAGTTGTGCCTCGACACCTGTTCTAGCATTGCACTGCCATGGGGAGAACATCGGAAGAACACGAGCTATTGTCTGGAGGCAAATATCTGTGGTCAGGAGGATACCAATGCCAAGAGTCTTATGGAACTACTGGTCAGTGACGTTTTTCCAAAAGCTGTGATGGTCACTTCAGTGTCGATGTCATTATTTGTACTAGTTTTGAGTGGCGCTGTAGGATGTAAAATATGATTCAACGTGTGTGTGTGTGTTTGGAAGGTCCATTGATCAGCGCTTTTTTTTGTACTAAAAACAGGACGACTCTGAAGTGACTTCAGATGATGAGAACTGCCTCACGCAGGACGAGATCCAGTCGTTTGTGGACAACAACAAGTCCTTCTACAACAACCGCGACCAGTACCGACAGCACCTGAAAGATAAATTCACCAAGTACTGCCGCGGAGGTGGAGATTGGTTCGCTGCTGCTGCCGCCACCACCAGCGTCAATTAATGAATTAGCTGCTGTTGCACTACTCTGTCGTGAAATCTTGTTAATGGGACAACACTCATGGTGATTACCAGATTACCACTGCTCTGCTCGTGCCACCTTTTTTATAGGGAGAAAGAATTCAGTAGTACATTTTGGTGTCTTGTTCAATGATTCCTTATTCCCCCCCCCCCCCCCCCCATTTGGTTGAAGTAAATGTGATTCTTAATTTCCCACCTCTGTTCTTCTTCACTCTGTCTATCTCTCTCCTCTCTTTTCACCTCTTCCTGTTTACCTTGTCACACCGTCCTTGTTGTCCTCCTCCCCACCCTGACCAAACCCAGCTGTTTCTTTCTGGTCTCATTTTGTAGGGCTGCTGGTTTAGAGCACAGTGGATCTGATAATTAAGCTTGCAAGCTGTGACGTTAGGGTTTAGCTGTTAGTAGTCAGTCGTTTTGTTTTTGTTTTCGCATTTTCCAATTTGTCTCGGTCTCTTCCTCTGTGACACTTCATTTTAGTGGAAAAAAGTTGTACCAATAAATGTGTACAGAAATGACATCTGAACAGATTTTACAGTAAAACATCCATTTATAACAGGGATTGGATGTAATGTTAAGAAGGGCGCAATGTGTAAAATTGACAAAATAAAGAATATTTATTAATATGCATTAGAAAATTTGTGCTGTGACTTTTTTTCTACTTCTGACCTGGCAACCAACTCGTGCGATGTTCATGAAGAACCTGGAGATGGCGTGATATGAGAAGTTTATCCTCACAGGCCTGTGATTGTTAGCTGACCCAAAGGCAAACGTCAGAACAGTACTATACTTTACCGTCATCGAACTAATAATTTCATACCTATAGCTTCTTATAGTCTGCATTACATTTTCACACATAAAGGGGATTTCTTGCAAAACTTTCCAATTTAGGTTCAAACTTTGGCTGCTCTTGGTGGCAAAAGAATGCAACATGCATGTGAATGTGAAAGCTACATGGCAACAGCGCTTACTGTTTTGCTATACTGTAGCTAAGTACTCCTCTGACTAGTTAAATAGTGAGGATGACGTTTGTCTCCTAAAAGATTCCCAATTTTTAAGCAGTGAATGTATCTTGCGCATTGTGCCAGCCATAGTCGTGATCTCGAACCACCATTTTATTTGCAGCAGTATTGGAATTGAGTGTTTTTCTGTTTGATCGTCACTTTTTTTTTTTTTACTCAAATGTTGTCGTTTGTCTGTTTTGAATCCACTTTTTATTCATATAATGCTACTGGCTTCTGAAGAAGAAACTATCCAGGGCCCGGTTTCTCAAAAGGATCGCAAAGCTAAATTCATCGTTAGAACCAATGGTTCTAATGCCTTAAGATGCTTTTGGGAAACCGGGCCCAGGACTGGCTGAGCAAGTTTTTAGTTCCAGTCATCACATGCAACAACAAAATGACTTCTGTGTTGCAGATGTCCAAACGAATGCATTATGAAATCGTATTCGAAAGGAGACTACATCAACAGTGTATTCAGACTTAAATAATATGACTATCATAGTACATGATGACATCAGTATATGCACACTAAAATCCCGTATGTCTGTTTTTCAGTATGAAGATTACACATCAACACAGTGGCTATGTCAGACTCGTATTTTCATACAAAACAAATACGCATCCTGATCCAGGAAGCAACAACTGAATGATTGACATATTTTTTTAACCAACCGAAGAGCAATACAAACACGTTAATTCCACCTCTATTAGAAAATGACCAATAGTGATCCAGGAAGAACTTCCGCTGCAGGAGCAGGGACATGTTCATTGTACAAGCTGTTCTGAAAGAATACCGCGGCTATTGAGGTGAAGTCTGAAATACGTGATTTCTTCAAAGTTGTTTAATCGGTGAAAGACGATTTTTGTGTTCCGATTTAGTTTGATACGTGTTAACCGGTTAGAGCTGCATGTACGAATGAGCGAAAAGTAACGGTTGCGCGTTGTACATAATCGACATCACCGTTGTCGGCTCAGGAATTTGTTCGTGAGCACAGCTAGCTTAGCTAGCTAGCCATTCTAGCCTGTATTGTGGAATGGATTTTTAGCCATAGACCGTTTCCAGCTCGACGAGGAATCTCATTAACGTGTCATTTTAATTGTTATAGTTTTTCCGCATTGTTGTTTAATTTGAGAGAAAAACAGCCTTTTCCTAGTTAACGCTTGTCTGTAAAGAAGAAAGGGGACATTGTGGGAGGAGAAAATAACGTTCTCAGTGGTTTTTACAAGAACAGTCCCCAAACCAACAATCATGAACGGGTTCAGCACAGAAGAAGACAGCCACGACGGCCCACCAGCGCCGCCGTTTTACGGCCAGACTTGTTGTTTGATTGAGGACGGTGAGCGCTGCGGACGATCAGCTGGAAACGCCTCCTTCAGCAAGCGTATCCAAAAAAGCATATCGCAGAAAAAACTAAAGCTGGACATCGACAAAAGCGTAAGTGTTTTATTGCTAACTAGTTGTCCCAACCATTTGAGACTATGTAGTTAGCCCCCTAGACATCCCCTCTACCAGCTGGCTAAGCAAGCCAAGCACTTGCTAATCGAGCAAGCTTGTCAAATTCAACCTCACACTTTTATTATGGTTTTGTTCTGCGCCATAATTATGTGTCACGAAAAATGGTGGACTTCTCTCTGACTGCTTATGGTTTCATTTGGAGTAGCAGCCAGTGGGACAGCAAAACTAGAAAGGTTTCTCCCCCACCTCCAATCCGAGCCTTGGCTGGCTGTTTCACCCTGCGTAGACAGTTTTTTCCACGCCTCCACTCCCTAAAATGGCTGTTACTAAGGAAGCTATAGGTTGTCCGGTGGGAAAGACACAAAAGTTGAGGATCAGGCAGTTCTATTTGGCTACAAGCAAGTGTGTTGAATGAAAAAAGTCCCGTAGTGTATAGCTAATTGTCTGTAAGATCCAGCTGCGAAATGTATACGATGTATCCGCCACAGACGAGATCGAACTCTGTCTTTCGGCGCTCGGTGCTACAAGGGTCCTCGCTAACCACAAAATGATGTGGAAACGTACGTTATGAGGAGTTAAACTGGCATAGTGTCAACATCTGTCACACCCAAAGAAGAACTTTCTTGTGAATTTTCGATTTGTTTTTTTTCCACTTGTGCATCATCATAATTATATATCTGTCTTATTTTAGGTTCGACACCTCTACATATGCGACTTCCATAAAAACTTCATCCAGAGTGTTCGTAACAAGAGGAAGAGGAAGACTAGCGACGACGGAGGGGAGTCTCCAGACCATGACTTGGAAGTTCCAGAGGTAACAGGCTGGAAAACAAGCCCATTGTCTTCACTTAAATCATGTGACTCTAAAGCATGACATTGCTTCTCAATAGGAAACATAATTGTTGAAGAAAATACCAGCAAGTTGAATACATTTTAGTCATTTAGCAGACACTCTTATCCAGAGCGACTTACAGGTAGTGAGTGCATAAAACATTTTTCTTCTGCCGGCCATTCCCTCCCCTACCCTGGATGACGCTGGGCCAATTGTGCGCCGCCCCATGGGTCTCCCGGTCGCGGCCGGCTACGACAGAGCCTGGATTCGAACCAGGATCTCTAGTGGCACAGCTAGCACTGGGATGCAGTGCCTTAGACCACTGCGCCACTCGATATGAAAGACAATATAAGATGGCTATTGTTGCAAATTCCTAATAGTATGAAATCTCTATGCATTTTCTGTGTGAAATGTAATTGATAGAGTGGCGCAGCTGGGCCGGCAGGGATGTAGCTCAGTTGGTAGAGCATGGCATTTGCAACGCCAGGGTTGTGGGTTCGATTCCCGGGGGGGGGGGGCAGTATGAAAAAAATGTTTTATGCACTCACTAACTGTAAGTTGCTCTGGATAAGAGCGTCTGCTAAAATGACAAAAAATGTGATAGAGAACAGTAAAATGTGCTTAAAGGTATTCAATCCTTTATGGGTAACACGCCAGTCTTTCCTGACGGTCGGTTGTTTCTGTGATGTCAGGTGGACCTGTTCCAGCTCCAGGTGAACACGCTGAGACGCTACAAGAGACACTACAAGCTGCAGACCAGACCTGGCTTAAACAAGGCCCAACTGGCCGAGGTAGACCTGCATTTACATTGTAGTCGTTAAGCTTCCTGTCTTATCCAGAGAGACTTACAGTCAGTGCATTCAACTAAGGTAGCTAAGACAACCACGTATCACAGTCATTGCAAGTAAAACTTTTCTCAAAATTTAACGACTGTTAGCAAAAATTAGTGCTAGTAAGAAATACAAGTGCGAGTGTTTTTTTTTTAAAGCAAGGAAGACCAGTAAACCCACAGCTGTAAGATGAATGTAATATAGCATAGACTGGTAACAGTCTACACACCAGTGGCGCATCTTAACAACATTTTCCAGCTAAAGATGAGTTCAGGCAACATTTTTCCCTTTGATGAATATGTTCATGTATTGTCCTATATGGTGTATTGATAATTTTGCAATCTAGATGTACTTCATAATACTGGACTACAACCTATCAAGTCTCCCAGCGGTGACCCAAAACAAACCGCAACATCTGCTCTGTGCTGGCTGGTAGAACAGAACATCTGATTGGATAAGCGGCAGTTAAACCCAAAGGGTGGTCAAACTACTCATGTCACTCTCATTCCTTGTCCAAATAAGCTTATTCCAACCTAATTTTGGCATGGACTGCTTAGTGTTAATAAATCCATAGGACAAACGGTGCATTGTTTATTGCCGCAATGATCGTAGGTGGACTATAAAAAAAAAAAATCTTACGTCACAGATTTCAACACTTGCATTTATTTTTGTACAGCAATGCAGTCCTGTAAAATATATATATATATATATATCCCGTCCAAAGAACATGGTAAGCTGTCTCGGAAGGATTTAGCTCTAACAGAGTTAACTTCTGTCTTGGGGTTTCGTCGAGACAATTATTCATAGTCCTTTTCCTCTTCTAAGAAGTCCAGTATCCTCTAAAGAGGTGCCCTCATCCTCAGTAGGTGCGACCATACCCCTATATTATTATTATTATTATTATTATTTACCATGATGTATGTGGTGTGGGAGCCCAATTACACAGTAATTGGACATAGACGGATTGTTAGGAGAATTTGTGAAATCGACATGTAATCTTGCAGCTGGCTCGAGCCCCGTCCTTACAAAAACCCCTTTATGGTGTTTCCAGCCTGACCCGGTGCTGGGGGGGTTGCGGGAGCTGGTTGAAATAAATGAAGCTGCCCTGTAAAGTTGAATGTTTCCCCAGGCTGTAGAGAGGCCCAAGACCTCCATTAATGAGCCTGTCACCTCATTAATAAAGCACACGCCAACAGGTCCAACCAATTACAGCTCTCCATGTGCCGCCCACATTGAGTGGAACCGTCAGCCTGAATGGAGCTGGGTGAAACTACACAGAGGATGTTTATTTCCCCTCACGCTTGTTATTTTAAATCGAATGATCTCTGTGTTTTGGGTTTAGAGGGGATTGAATGTCTCCTAGAAACGCGTCTCGTGAATTTATACATCGAGTTCTAATCCTTGACAGTATGGGACTCAATGTTTTGGTCACAGACTGATGATCCCACTTGGTCTTTTGTTGGTCTTGCCTCCTGCTCTTAGATATAACATTCTATATTCAATATCACTCATCTTTGACAGAATGTTTTTATTAAAGTGGGCAGAAAACAACTGGATGTTCAATCAATAGACTGATTGCACCGACCTCCTCTTTCTCTCTAATGTAATCTCTTACATACAGAACGTTGTTCTCCTCTGTGGTAACTTAGTGATTTTGGCCTCAATGTTTATTTGTTTTCAGACTGTCAGTCGTCACTTCCGGAATATCCCGGTGAACGAGAAGGAGACTCTGTCCTATTTTATTTATATGGTGAAGAGCACCAAAAGCCGAATGGACCAGAAGTCGGACGGCAGCAAACCGCTGGAGTAAAGGCCACCAGTGAACCTCCCATACCAAGACTTGGACATGGACACGTGTGTTTGATAACAAGGTGTTTCCGACAGGCAGCCGAACCTGATTTTAAGACCGTTGTTGAGACTCCGCAGGGTAATGTAATGCTGTAATGTGAATATGCCGATATGTACAAAATGAACAGAGTATGAAGATTTCAGCAACACGTAGAATGCAATGTATGATAGCTGCCGTAAAGATGTTTGGTATTTTTAGTTTTTTTGCGTCGACTGTTAACAATTATTATTATTATTTTTTAATGCTTGTGCCAAACCCAGAGTGTACAAACTTAAGATATCAATAAACTGGACAGGGTGCGTTTTGTGAATGAAAAGATAATTGAAAGGGTTTTGGGAAGCGTTGTACATTTTCTGGAGTCCAGCTCGTACTCATTGTGTCATCCAGTGGTGTGACATGCATGTGAAGACTGAGGATGTTGAACGATGTAGCATTTGGGCCGAGTCTTATTTTCTTAAATTGTATTTTTTTCACTCAGACTTTTCCCTCTCCTGTCTTCTACGCTGAAACACACACAGACTGAAGTGGCGTTTCAGTGAAACACACACAGACTGAAGTGGCGTTTCAGTGAAACACACACAGACTGAAGTGGCGTTTCAGTGAAACACAAGCTCTTTTTCAAGTATTGGTGGTGATTTTCTATGATTTGTCTTTTCTTTTACTCACTACCTTTTGTGAGAAATATAAAGAACAGTACTTTAGTTCATCCTTGATTGTAAGATTTCTATGTAAAGTTGTGTCTGGTGGGAAATAACTATTTCAACAGTTTTGGATTTTGTCATTTTCATGCTTTCAGCTTTTGAGACTCATTTTAAGCAATTAATTGAAGCTGTGTTCATTAGGGTTGAAAATGCGTCATTGTTACTATATATATATATATATATATATATATATATATATATATATATATATATATATATATATATATATATATTATAACGTATTATTTCAAAAGCCAATGTAGTTGCTGTACTAACAGAGTGAACTGTATTTGAACCACCTAAATTGCTTTCACGGTGCACACGAGCACTGGCTGTACTTTGCTTTAGTGTTCACAATATGTTTGTTCTGTTCTATTGGAATGTATTTCTGAGCAATCATGTCCCCCTCGGCTGTCAAGTCCATTTCCTTTCCTGGCACAGTGTTGAAATTATGTGTGTGTCTAGTGAACACACGATAACAGTACCAATTATAGTCACTGGAGGAAGATGGGAGTTGTACAACAAAAAAATACAATTTACTTTTAGCTTCCTCTGTGTCACTGATTTGGTAGTTTCTTCTCCACTTCAACACTGTGGTTTGCTGGTTTGTTTGAGTCTCTCCACAGACGATATGGTAATGCCTTTTAGTATTGAGTTGTTTCAATTTTCCCTGGCCTTTATTTAAGTCCTAAGAAAGGAGTAATGTCTGCTGTGTTCCATCCTACATCATCAGCCAGCCATGTCTGCTGTGTTCCATCCTACATCATCATCAGCCAGCCATGTCTGCTGTGTTCCATCCTACATCATCATCAGCCAGCCATGTCTGCTGTGTTCCATCCTACATCATCATCAGCCAGCCATGTCTGCTGTGTTCCATCCTACATCATCATCAGCCAGCCATGTCTGCTGTGTTCCATCCTACATCATCATCAGCCAGCCATGTCTGCTGTGTTCCATCCTACATCATCATCAGCCAGCCATGTCTGCTGTGTTCCATCCTACATCATCAGCCAGCCATGTCTGCTGTGTTCCATCCTACATCATCATCAGCCAGCCATGTCTGCTGTGTTCCATCCTACATCATCATCAGCCAGCCATGTCTGCTGTGTTCCATCCTACATCATCATCAGCCAGCCATGTCTGCTGTGTTCCATCCTACATCATCAGCCAGCCATGTCAGGTGTGTCGTTGCAGAAGTATCGATGGCTTTTGTTTTTGCTTGTAGCCTTGTTAGTGCCATGTAGATTTCCCCCTCTTGAACATATTGGCTGTACTACGTTAATACTGTATTGGCTGTGCCGCATTAACCGAACTTGTAATAGATAAGACGTATTTAAATATGGCTGCGTATTGCATTTTAATAAACGTATTGTACATAGATAATGGCTTGTCTTTATTTGCTGTGGGGCCAGTCACTCTCTCTTCTGATTTAGTAGCTGGATAGGATTAGTAACTGACAAACCGCTCTCCTTTCATGCTTTTGCAACCACATACAGTGAGATGTAATTATGCAGCCATATCACTAGTATTGCAGATTTAAAGTGCACCTCTACCACATGCATACATTATTCTCTCTCTGTCTGTCTGTCTGTGTGGTTACTAGATCTACCGCTAGATGTCAGCAGCATTCTGTTGGGCTCCAGTGGGGGGGGCAGGCAGAAACAATGCTAGACCCGCTCCACATGAAGGTAACAGGGCTGAAACCTGACATGTTACCTACATGTGACATTTCGTAGGCTATGCAATAAGAGAATGACACGTGTTTTTTCCAAAGTAAATATTGCCGCCTGTACATGATTCGTTGATGTGGAATGAACTTGGCCTGGTTAAGACCATTGCATGTGCGCAGATGCAACTATTTGCTGGAGGAACCGGTTTCTTGCCTGTAGGACCAAATGGGTTAGACGGGCCATATATAGCCTATACAACTTATGGCTAGTGCTATCCGGCTTCCCTGGGAAGACCCTAAACCTTAACCCCTAGCCATAACCCTTACCTTAACCGTAGGAACGTCCTGTGGATCCCGAATAGCTATTTTATGTCTGTTTTCATTCTTTTTATATCGTTATTTGTGAGAAATATAAGAACAGTACTTTAGTTCATCCTTGATTGTAAGATTTCTATGTAAAGTTGTGTCTGGTGGGAAATAACTATTTCAACAGTTTTTGGATTTTGTGTCATTTTCATGCTTTCAGCTTTTGAGACTCATTTTAAGCAATTAATTGAAGCTGTGTTCATTAGGGTTGAAAATGCGTCATTGTTACTATATGTATATATATATATATATATATATATATATATATATATATATATATATATTATAATGTATTATTTCAAAAGCAAATGTAGTTGCTGTACTGACACAGGCACAACGTAGAAAGTCTCAACTTGAGAGCAATGAACTGTATTTGAACCACCTAAATTGAGTTGGGTTTTTTTGTCACTGGCCTACACACAATATCCCCAATTTGACAAATTAATTAAAAATGAAAGGCGGAAATGTCTTGAGTCAATAAGTATTCTACCCCTTTGTTATGTCAAGCCTAAATAAGTTCAGGAGTAAAGATATGCTTAACAAGTCACATAAGTTGCATGGACTCACTCTGTGCGCAATAGTAGTGTTTAACATGATTTTTCAATGACTACCTCATCTCTGTACCCCACACATACAATTATCTGTAAGACCCCTCAGTCGAGCAGTGAATTTCAACCACAAAGACCAGCAAGGTTTTCTAAAGTCTCGCAAAGAAGGGCACCTATTGGTAGATGGGTAAAAGTTTTTTTTTTTTTTTTATGCTGAAAATTAATATCCCTTTGAGCATGGTGAAGTTCTTAATTACTCTTTGGATGTTGTATCAATACACCCAGTCACTACAAAGATACAGGCGTCCTTCCTAACTCAGTTGCCGGAGAGGAAGGAAACCGCTCAGGGATTTCACCATGAGGCCAATGGTGACTTTAAAAAAGTTACAGAGTTTAATGGCTGTGATAGGAGAAAACTGAGGATGGATCAACAACATTGTAGTTACTCCACAATACTAACCTAATTGACAGATTGAAAAGGAAGCCTGTATGGAATAAAACATATTCCAAAACATTGCATCCTGTTTGCAACAAGGCACTAAAGTAATACTGCAAAAAATGTGGCAAAGCAATTACGTTATGTTTGGGGCAAATCCAATACAACACATTACTGAGTACCATTCTTCATATTTTCAAGCACAGTGGTGGCTGCATCATGTTATGGGTATACTTGTAATCGTTAAGGACAGGGGAGTTTTTCAGGATAAAAAAGAAACATAATGGAGCCAAGCACAGGCAAAATCCTAGAGGAAATCCTGGTTTAGTCTGCTTTCCACCAGACACTGGGAGACGAATTCACCCTTCAACAGGACAAAAACTAAAACACAAGGCCAAAGAAGACAGTGAATGTTCCTGAGTGGCCGAGTTACAGATTTGACTTAAATCTAAGCAACGATCAACAACCAACTTGACAGAGCTTGAAGAATTTAGAAAATAATAACGGGAAAATGTTGCACAATCCAGGTGTGGAAACCTCTTAGGGACTCACAGCTGTAATCGCTGCCAAAGGTGCTTCTACAAAAGTATTGACTCGGGTGTGAATACTTTTGTTAATGAGATATTTCTGTATTTCATTTTCAATTAATTTGCTAACATTTCTAAAAACATGTTTTAATTTTGTCATTATGGGGTATTGTGTGTAGATGGGTGAGAATGTTTTATTTAATCCATTGTGAATTCAGGCTGTAACACAACAAAATGTGGAACAAGTCAACAGGTATGAATACTTTCTGAATGCACTGTATGTGCATAGGGCTCTGCAAATATAGACTACCAAACCAATATTATGCTGTCCTAATATTTAAAAATAGTTGCTGAGTGATCTATAAGCACATTTTTGTTCAAGGCTATATGTTTTTGCGTCATTGAAATAATAGCCCTACGTCATCTCTGGTGCACGTTTCAGTTTTTGCACCAAGCACTACACAGCTGATTCAAATCATCAAAGCTTGATGATGAGTTGGTTATTTGAATCAGCTGCTAGGACAAAAACCAAAACGTGGCCCCAGGAACTAGTTTGGGAAACCCTGGTATAGGCTATGCTTTGAAATTGATTGATTGATGGGACGAGTTTATCTTGTGGGCTGATAAGTCAATCGAAAGACAGTTTTATTGGTTCAGGCGAAACAGCGTGCGTCTGTCCCATGCCAAAATGGTATATATAACCGTAAATTGAACGTAACAAAATATTAGTTTTTCGTCTACATTTTCAACTGAATTGCTATAGACCTATATTGATCTATAATTAATTTCAGAATGTGGTAAATATCGTATAGAGCCAATCAAATGTTTTAGCTTATACCCAAGAAAATAGCCTATAACTGCCATCACAAATGGCATATGACTTCTCTCGCCTATATCAATTATGGCTAGAGATATATGCCACTGATTATTTATTTTACTTCGGACCCCAGCACACTGAAGCATGTGTTTATATATGTTAAACTACTGCACCTCAAACCCTTATGTTATCTAGTACATTACCATAAAACAAAAGATTGAAGAAACAAAATAAGAGAATGTATCCTCGAGGGTCAGCGGTATGGGGACCTGGGGTAGTGGGAGGGAATGGGTGTTCTTATGGTCTTCCACAGCCTTTTTTTATTTTTCACACATGCTATGATTAAATTGTACCATTTGTAACCAACATTTTTTTTTTACCAAACTGTACCATTACTCGGATGTGTCTCATGATTGGTATCAATAAAAAAATGTAAATATTTAGAGAATGTATCCTCAAATAAAATAAATTAATAAATAGTAGCCTAGGGATATGCATGTCAAGATTTGGAGGCCTATACCTAATCATTCTTTTGAAGCACTGAATGATTTCATTGCCGTTTTACAACGATGTTGTGATGAATTATGTCATTCATTTATTAAGTCATCTATTAATATAATTTTACATCCAATTCACACAAAGAACAATTTCGTCAGATTCAAATATATAGTCTAATAATTAGCCACCTGTGTCCTTTGGAAGTAAAATATACCTGTAGTTTTCTATTTCAAAGGGACAGTTACATTAATTTGAGGTAGATTCCCAAAAAAATATATTTACAAGACATAGCACGACAAGTCGACACTACTATAACAAGACAATGCATAGCAGAAAAAAATAGTGCTGAACATTGATTGCCGCGTAAAGAATAAAGAAACACCGCACATATCCCACGGTGTCAGTCTCTCCGTTCGGTATTGTGGCCTATCCACAACCAAAAATATTTATTCTAAGCTATATAGCCTAACTTTCATTTATATTCTATCAAAGAATACAAATGACAAAGAAAAGGTATCCAGGCAGTTTTTGAATCATTTGCATAATATTGCATTTCACCAAGTCTACCTTGTTTGAATTTGAACATTGCACGTAGAAGGCCTATAGATGTGTATATAAGTGGTTGTATTCCTTGCAGCGAAGTGCTTGAATACGGAGTCTGCGTGGGTTTCTGCTGCCGCTCTGCTCAATGAGGTCAGAACAGTCACTGGTTCAATTCCAAAGCCCAGACTTGCTGAGGCCAACCTGTCCGTCCTTTGAACTTTTTCTCGTTTCCTAATGACTCTTGCAGGTCCTCGTTCTGTGAAAGAAAGGAAAATGGTGGTTTAGAATATTGATATAGCATTATGCAATTGTATTGCTGACTGACTTTTAACTCAATGTAAATTGACATGGTCTGAATTAAATACACACAAATTAGCCTACATTTACTATTTAACAACCAGGCTAGCAGGATCATAGTGCTCGACTGTGTATCTTTAAAGGCCTTCTCAGGCTTGTTCAATTGAGCAAAAAATATAACTCTGATATGGGATTCTAAAATGACTTTCATTGTTCTATACAGTGAAATGTTTTCGCTTTGAAGAGTCAACAAACGTGGTTAAGCAAATTATTTGAACATCAAATGAATAGGCCTATATAGTAATTGCAACATTATGGCCTCAACTTTGTTTCAACAATTAAAACCACAATCACGAAGGTGCATATTCCTTAATTACGCCTTAAATACACTCAATAACGATTAAAGTAATTTAGGTTGATGGCAGAATGTAAATTCCAATAAAGACTTTTTAGGCCTACAAAGTTTTCAGAATAAGCATTTTAGTACACATAGCCTACCGTTTCCCGTTTCCGTTTCAAATCTCTGTTATCATATTTCTTGATTTCGGCCTTGAATCCCTCCGTCTCCCCAGTGTCTTTAGCCAGCACGTCCATTAGGTAGGCAATGTAACTTGTTGCTAGTCGTAACGTTTTAATTTTGGACAGTTTCGTGTCTGCGGGTACGTTTGGTATACATTCTCTCAGTTCAGCGAACGCAGTGTTGATGCTCTCCGTCCTCCTCCGCTCCTTCTTCGGCCCCGAGGCTCTCCTCTTCCCAGTGCGCGCTGAGGGAGCGTCCAGCTGGCTGTCGTGAGCCGGACCCTGAGCCCCAAACTCCGTGGAGTACGGCGTCTGGATCTGGAAATCAGGAGGGACTTCGCCGTGGTTCACCACCCAGCTTTGGAAGTACGGGGTATCTTGATGACACCTCTGGACGAATGGAAAGGTCTCGTGCATCAGATGATGATGCTGGTAGCTCCCAATAAGGTTCATTTTTTTAAAAATAGATAAACAAAAATCTCCACAGGTCCCAGCAGGTCTTTTGTTGGAGTCTTGAGGTTGGTAAAACTCGTCACTGACCAATGCTATAGTGATCAGGAGAAAGTGACATTAGCGAATGATGCTCCAATTGACATAGGAAGACCTTCACTATAACAAATACAAACACATAAGACAAGCAACACACGTTTTTAAACGTTTCTCCTAAATAAATAAAAAAGAGTCAAGTTTGTTGAGAAACCGTCGTCATTCTGATAGACTAGAACAATTACGTGTGAAGTGAAGGAGTATAATCCAGACAGGTTTTGGCAATCTGGAGAGCACTCCTTTTTCGTGGGATTGCTCTCATTTGCGCAAGAAATTTGACCCTGCTGAAGGTGCTGGGCCTCAGGTTTATATGGTTTCCAAAACAACAGAATGACCAGTCAGCCAATGAGGTGAGATGGCCACAGGTTGGGGTGGAGAGTGTGGGAGAGCAGCGCAGTCAGCGAGGTTTACAATAACATGTGCCATGGTGCCACAACCAAAACCCGTATGCGAGCGGACGCAAACCAATACGTAATTTGCACGGCCTGTTCCCCTTTCAACCCGAAGAAGAGCATAGTTTTCATGTTTAATTCGAACACTCATAGTGGAAAATGCTCCTGCGGATTCCATAATGAGCTCTCTGCAGCCTTTACGCGCGGTTTTTCCCCACACTCAGAATTTATCATTTTTATATTTATGTTTTGCTTCAGTTAGTAAAATATTGTGTTTTCGTTCAGCATGGATTCCATTGGTCCTATATTACATGCATTTGTGGAAAAAATAAGTTCCTTGCATACATGTTGTAGCTTATTTCTTTGTGAGCATATAGGCTTTGTAATATATTTCACATCTAATACAATTAGATGTGAAATACTTTGAGGAAGGGAAATGGTTAATTCAATATAATGTAGGCTAGAGATAGAAATGCTAAATAAACGTGTAGGCAAAACGTATAGGTAATAGGCCTACATTAGAAATAAAATGCAATGGTGTATCTTAACATTATTATTTTGCAAAATTGATAATATGGTCTACTCGGTTAGTGCGCAAACTGTGTATTCTCATTGGTGAGATGTGTGACTGAGCAGTGCCAACCCTACAAGAACATTAGGAAACAAATGTTTTATTAATTAACCTTTCAAATGCGTCAATTGTTTTGTTCTCTGCTCTTTCACCCCCTACATTTGAAATCGTCCCATCACACAATTCCTTTTGTTGTTTACCCAATCCAAAAACGGTCCATTCTAACCATGCTTTTAATTTTTTTTTTGCTTTTAATCATACCGGAACTGTAGAATCAACCTTTGTTATAGTTTTATATAAATGCCTAATCATATAAAACCATAGAAACTTAATTTATAAAGGTAATTTAAATAATGACCTCACTTGATGAGTTTACCTGAATAGGGGGAAAAAAGTGTAGCCTAATATTTGTGTGTCCTCTGAATAATGAAATGATAACATCGTTTCGTAAATCTAGCAAGTTACTTTTTACATTCAACACGGTGAATCTTTTGGAATATTGGTCCTATTTGGGAATAAAATATAAACATTTCGAAGCTGCCTATTTCGTCAAATAAGTCTACTTGTTTGCACAATAACACACATTCATTAGAGGTTATTATTAAAATGTCCATGCAGTTAATGTGACCTGGTCCTCTGTAGCTCAATTGGTAGAGCATGGCGCTTGTAACGCCAGGGTAGTGGGTTCAATCCCCGGGACCACCCATACGTAAAAATGTATGCACACATGACTGTAAGTCGCTTTGGATAAAAGCGTCTGCTAAATGGCTTATTATTATATTATAAACATGGAAAGGATACATTATTTATTAGTCTGTATTCCGTTAATTGGAGAGGCTTCTGATATGAGATTATTTATTCACTGTTCAAGTAATTACATTTTTATCAAGTAAAAATATGCGGGAACAGCATATAGTCTAAGTATTGATATGCTACAAAAACATTAATGTTATAAAAAAAAAAAAATGTAATAAAAGTATTCATTTTCTCATAGGCTAAATGTTTACAATTCAAACGCATGACGCACAATTTGAATTAATGTTTATGGTCTTGGGGTTAAAATGAATGACGGTTCTGTGTGTGAATATTTTGTAAATATTTTGTGTAACGCGTGTGTACAAATACACTGGGCCTACACGGAGAGCTGTAGCGTCACGTGCTTCAACGACGCTATAACGGGAGAGCCAGTCGCGAGGGGGGCAGCTGAAAGGAACGCGCCGGTTATCTCTCTTCGGGCTCAGTATTATTCATTCTCCATAGCTCAGTCAAGTAGCATTCCGCATCGCTGCCTACTACAGCCCCATACTAACATACCATCTAATCTCTATCAGCCTAAAACATTATCCCATTACATTGTATGACCTTGACGCTATTTAGAAACCATTTACTGCATTTCTTATCTAAATATAGTAATAAATCAGCGGTGTCACGTTCCTGTTTAGCGCACGTATTCCATAAAAGCACTCCTTGGAAGGCCACTGTTTACATTAGGGCAGTTGGCTACATATTTTAACGTCACCTATGTTAATGCCAACGGTCACGAGAAATAATCAGTCACAACAATATGCCCATTATGAATGGCTGTGCTGTCAGAGAAGTGGCCATGCAGTCATGATCAGCTAGCTTCCTTTTCACGGTCAGTAAGATGTAGGACCATATCAAATAATTGGTGTTCAGTTGTTAAATTGCAACGATAATCCGAATGTCAGTGTCATTTTTTTTGGCCAACTCTGTTGTTTTCGAGTGCACCAGAATTGTTTTGCTTGACATTTTCAATATTATTGGATATAGCCTACATTGTTCTAGTAACATTAGACTGTATTTGATTCAACAGTTTGCAACTTGCAAGTATTTTACATCGTTACCTCTGCTTTTTATTTTGCCTTTACAATTTATTTTTGGAATGTTTTTTTGTTTTTTTACCGCTGTTCTTTGATTTAGATTTCATTTCTTGTCATCATTTCTATCCATTTTATTTAGTTGAGCCGTCCCACTGGGCACACACTGGTTGAATCAACATTGTTTCCATGTCATTACAATGAAATGATGTTGAACCAATGTGGAATACAAGTTGATTTGATGTCTGTGCCCAGTGGGAAGGCTCAATTTTCACAGGTATCTCAAGAAGAATGAATGATTTACAATCACTCCATTTAATATACCCTCCATTTGTATAGTATCTGCCCCTCACAGTTCTCCTGTCAGTATGAAACGACCAATGCAGACACAGCCTCTTGAAAAGAAAACCTGACACTGTTGATTAAGACTTCCACTACACAGATATGAAATATAATACTGGTCATATTTTTCTATAGCTCGCTGTAGCCAACACTTTTCAACACTAAAAAGGCATCAGCGTCCTCATAGTCTTGGATAGGCTCGGGCATCTTGTGGCACCAACAGGAGCACCGAAAGACCCTGGTCCCTGGCACCAACAGGAGCACTGAAAGACCCTGGACCCTGGCACCAACAGGAGCACTGAAAGACCCTGGTCCCTGGCACCAACAGGAGCACTGAAAGACCCTGGTCCCTGGCACCAACAGGAGCACTGAAAGACCCTGGTCCCTGGCACCAACAGGAGCACTGAAAGACCCTGGTCTCTGGCACCAACAGGAGCACTGAAAGACCCTGGGGTCTGGCACCAACAGGAGCACTGAAAAACCCTGGTCTCTGGCACCACAGGAGCACTGAAAGACCCTGGGGTCTGGCACCAACAGGAGCACTGAAAGACCCTGGTCCCTGGCACCAACAGGAGCACTGAAAGACCCTGGTCTCTGGCACCAACAGGAGCACTGAAAGACCCTGGTCCCTGGCACCAACAGTGACCTCTTAACCGTATGCCTTTACCTCTGAACTCCCATCTCTCTCTCTCTGTCTCTCTCTCTCTCTCTCTCTCTCTCTCTCTCTCTCTCTCTCCTTTCTTTATTTCTCTCTCTCGCTCTCTCTCTCTGTCTCTCTCTCTCTCTCTCTCTCTGTCTCTCTCTCTCTCTCTCTCTCTCTCTCTCTCTCTCTCTCTCTCTCTCTCTCTCTCTCTCTCTCTCTCTCTCTCCTTTCTTTATTTCTCTCTCGCTCTCTCTCTCTGTCTCTCTCTCTCTCTCTCTCTCTCTCTCTCTCTCTCTCTCTCTCTCTCTCTCTCTCTCTCTCTCTCTCTCTCTCTCTCTCTCTCTCTCTCTCTCTCTCTCTCTCTCTCTCTCTCTCTCTCTCTCTCTCTCTCCTTTCTTTATTTCTCTCTCTCGCTCTCCCCCTCTGTCTCTCTCTGTTTCTCTGTCTTTTCTAGCTGTGCCTGGGGAAACATCCAAAATAGGTCATAGGAACCATCTTGACCGTGTTATGAATTCTCCTCGGAATTATTTGTGTCATCATGTAGATTTTTCAATGGTGCCGTTTCCCCCCTCTTCAGAATGCTTACTCTGGACTTCAGATTTTTAAACAAATATCCCCAGAATGATTCAAAGCTAACGTGCTCAGCATGGCATAACTATTCCACACAGTATGCTCCCTCTCTTCTTCTCTTTACCGTATTCCCTTATAACCATCTCTCGCATGAAACTTCTAAATGCAAATTGATTAAACGTTATGCACACAAACAGACAGTCTCTCTCCACGGCTGCTCGTTAGGGCGGGGAAATATGCACTTTGGCTTCATGTGCCTCCCTGGCCGTCTCCCTGTCCCCATTCAATCTCAAGCAGCATCTCTCTCATGCATCACCCTCGTGACCGTCGGTCGCTGTGTTGTGTTTTTCCTCCCATCCTCCACCAATAAAGATAAGACAATCCGGCTGGAATGTGGTGAGGGTGGCTCGGCGAGGTACATTTGGGGTAGATTCTTGTGATTGTTTACAGCAGTGATGAGGTTGGGAGACCCTGGTGCCCTCGGAGCTGATTTATGCTGTGTGTTTTCAGCCAGGGAGAGCGAGACCAGTGGTCTGGACAGAAGCCTACCCAGCAGCCCCAGCAGAATACCAGCCCCAGCCCCATCTCTGGGCAGACACGAGACACCCCACACAAATACCCCCCCCCCCCCCCCCACCACCACCCATTTTACAGTCCCGGCTCCTGAGACCACCAACGGGACTGGCACTAATGATTTCACAGGAGTCATTTTAAAAGAGCACAGCTGCTCTATGTCAAAATGCTGCAGAGTATTTTGGGAGAACAGCGTTGACACACAAAAAACATCATCCTATAGATGTGACCCTGGGAAGTTCGTTTTAAAGGGCTTAGTTGATACTGGAAGTAACATTTTGTACTAAAGATCCGTTTTTATGTACCATTCTATAATACTATGTGTCGGTGTATGCTATAATGGTGCTGTTGTCATTGTGTTTGTAGGACTAATTGCCTTTAATGGTAGAAACAGGTAGGCGCTCAAGGTCATGTTTGTTCGTTCATACTGGAGTCTCTCCGCTCATTAAAACCAATGAATGAGCTACAGATGTGAGATTGCCATTAGCTTTCCTGGAGGGAGCATTGTAAGAGGTTAGTTTAGGTTTAACAAAGTTACACATCACACAGACTGACAGAGAAACCAAGAAGCAGAGAGGAGGACTGAGAGGCATGTGGCAAAATCTCAAAGAGCAAAGTGAATCTGTTACTGTAAGCATCTGGAAAACCTGTTTGTTCGAGGCAAAAACGTTTTCAGTGAACTGTAAGAGGATCAAAAAGATGGTGTAGCATACCACTCTTAAGGCCATGGAGTGAAAAATTCCCCTAAACGCTATCATAAGTGTCTTGCATTACAATAGCCTGTTTCTGCTCTCTGGCATTCCACCCTCTCCTGACAACTCCTTATGGAATTGTCACGCCAGACATGATGATGATATGTGCCAACGAGTGACAAGGAGTAGGCAAGAGCACAAACAGATCTGGGACCAGGCTATAGAAGGAGACAACAGATCTGGGACCAGGCTATAGAAGGAGACAGCAGATCTGGGACCAGGCTATAGAAGGAGACAGCAGATCTGGGACCAGGCTATAGAAGGAGACAACAGATCTGGGACCAGGCTATAGAAGGAGACAACAGATCTGGGACCAGGCTATAGAAGGAGACAACAGATCTGGGACCAGGCTATAGAAGGAGACAGCAGATCTGGGACCAGGCTATAGAAGGAGACAGCAGATCTGGGACCAGGCTATAGAAGAAGACAACAGATCTGGGACCAGGCTATAGAAGGAGACAGCAGATCTGGGACCAGGCTAGCATTGCAAGGCATGTCGATTCGCTGGTCCGAATCAGTTGGGTTACCAGGACAGGGGTATGACTTGATAATGTGCCCACGCCATGCAGTCTCCTGTCCTGTCCACCTCCCGGAAGCATCTACATGTATCTGAATAGACCCTAAAAAGTATATCTGCGTCAGGCTGCACGATAATGTCAGATCTGCCACCTGAATGCAGTGACAAGCTCTCAGACCAACGCTCGATTGGATCCTTATCACAGCAATGCTGTTCCTGATTGGATCGCTTATCATAACCATGGTAATCTCTGCGCTAATGTTATGACATTCGGGCGGGCCGCGTCCCAAATGGCACCCTATTCCCTATATAGTGCACTACTTCTGACCAGAGTCCAATGGGCCCAGGTCAAAAGTAGTGCACTATCTTAGGAATCTGGTGACATTTTGGGACGCAGGCTGATTATGAGCCATGGATGCCATGCCTCGGTGAGGTAGCCGCTATCTGCAGTCTGGACTTTCCCATTTACAGTATGTGTATAATAATCACAGAGGGAACGTGTGTGTGTGTGTGTGTGTGTGTGGCAAAACAACAAAATAGCATTATGACCACAGGATAACGTAATGCAAAGAGAGCGACGTGAGTGTTTTGAACGCCATACCACACCAACAAATGAAGTTATTTTCATGTGAATTACAGTGATTCTGTCTGGGCCGTGGCACTTTGAGGTCTTGTCTGAGAGGAAGTGGACTCACTTCCCAAAGGAAAGAGGATACTGCTGTCGTGGTGCTCTCCTGTTTTGATTTCTACAATAGGGACCAATTCCCTATGAAATTGATGGGAGGGAATATTTCAAGAGACTCTTCCATTCAAAAATATACACTACCTCAATGTGTTTCCATTGAGAGAAATAACGATCCTTGTATCGAATGTAATATTGTTATTCATCCATCAAGGTGTATGACAATATTGTACTTTCAGATGTTTTTAGATCAGTTTTTTTTTTACATAATATAAATAATGGAAGCCTGGAACACATCTGTCCATATTGTTTGAACCTCGTTATGGGGGAAATTCTCTGGGAAGAGAAAATCTCAGCTGAGCAGCCAGTGAACCACCTTGCTCGTCTGAACCCAGGATGGGCCATCACAGCCTGGCCCCGGCCCAGGGTCTCATCTGGACCCAAACCGCCTCTGGGACCAGGGCTTCGTGCTGTCCCTGTCCTGGGTCGTGGGCCTGGGGTGGGTTTGGAGCCATGCTTAGGGCTGGAGGTTCTGCCCCGCTCGCACCGCTTTCCCATTCCCTGGCTTTTCCACGTCGGCCTCACTCTGCAGCATCGCTCCTGAGAAAAAGCAGACACCACCACACTCCCCTCCTCCTCCCCCCTCCCCCCTCCCCCCTCCTCCCCTCGCCTCCCCTCCCCTCCCCTCCCCTCCCCTCCCCTCCCCTCCCCCCCTCCCCTCCTCCTCCTCCCCTCCTCCTCCTACTCCCCTCCTCCTCCTCCCATCCTCCCCCCTCCTCCCCTCCTCCCCTTCTCCCCTCCTCCCCACCTCCCCCTCCCCTCCTCCTCCTCCCCTCCTACCCCCTCCTCCCCTCCCCCTCCCCTCCCCTCCTCCTCCCCTCCCCCCTCCTCCCCCTCCCCCTCCCCCTCCCCTCCCCCTCCCCTCCTCCTCCTCCTCCCCTCCTCCTCCTCCTCCTCCCCTCCTCCTCCTCCCCTCCTCCCCCTCCTCCCCTCCCCTCCCCCTCCCCTCCCCTCCCCTCCCCTCCCCTCCCCTCCCCCCCCTCCTTCTCCTCCTCCCCCCCCCTCCTCCCCCCCTCCCCCTACCCTCCTCCTCCTCCTCCCCTCCTCCTCCCCTCCTCTCCTCCTCCTCCCCTCCTACCCCCTCCTCACCCCCCCCCATCCTCCCCTCCCCCTCCCCTCCTCCTCCTCCCCTCCTCCCCTCCCCCTCCCCTCCTCCTCCTCCTCCCCTCCTCCTCCCTCCTACCCCCTTCTCCCCTCCTCCTCCCCTCCTCCCCTCCCCCTCCCCTCCTCCTCCTCCTCCCCTCCTCCTCCCTCCTACCCCCTTCTCCCCTCCTCCTCCCCTCCTCTCCTCCTCCTCCCCTCCTCCCCTCCCCCTCCCCTCCTCCTCCTCCCCTCCTCCCCTTCCTCCTCCTCCTCCCCTCCTCCCCTCCCCCTCCCCACCTCCTCCTCCTCCTCTTCCCCTCCTACCCCCTCCTCACCCCCCCCTCCTCCCCTCCCCCTCCCCTCCTCCTCCTCCCCTCCTCCCCTTCCTCCTCCCTCTCCCAGCTCTCTTTTCTTTCCTCTTCCTCTGGGGCATTTTTATGGCAGCTCCTCTGTCTCTGACACATGATGTCTGCCATGCATTAGACAGAGTGTACACTATCGTACAATGGCAGGAATACAGAGCATGTGAATATATATATTTATGTCCATATAGATACAGTGAGGGAAAAAAGTATCTGATCCCCTGCTGATTTTAATGGTAGGTTTATTTGAACAGTGAGAGACAGAATAACAACAAAAAAATCCAGAAAAAGGCATGGCAAAAATGTAATAAATTGATTTGCATTTTAATGAGGGAAATAAGTATTTGACCCCCTCTCAATCAGAAAGATTTCTGGCTCCCAGGTGTCTTTTATACAGGTAACGAGCTGAGATTAGGAGCACACTCTTAAAGAGAGTGCTCCTAACCTCAGCTTTTTACCTGTATAAAAGACACCTGTCCACAGAAGCAATCAATCAATCAGATTCCAAACTCTCCACCATGGCCAAGACCAAAGAGCTCTCCAAGGGTGTCAGGGTGTCAACTCGTGGAGTTGCAATGATCATGAGAATGGTGAGGAATCAGCCCAGAACTACACGGGAGGATCTTGTCAATGATCTCAAGGCAGCTGGGACCATATTCACCAAGAAAACAATTGGTAACACACTACGCCATGAAGGACTGAAATCGTGCAGCGCCCGCAAGGTCACCCTGCTCAAGAAAGCACATATACAGGCCCGTCTGAAGTTTGCCAATGAACATCTGAATGATTCAGAGGAGAATTGGGTGAAAGTGGTGTGGTCAGATGAGACCAAAATGGAGCTCTTTGGCATCAACTCAACTCGCCGTGTTTGGAGGAGAAGGAATGCTGCCTATGACCCCAAGAACACCATCCCCACCGTCAAACATGGAGGTGGAAACATTATGCTTTGGGGGTGTTTTTCTGCTAAGGGGACAGGACAACTTCACCGCATCAAAGGGACGATGGACGGGGCCATGTACCGTCAAATCTTGGGTGAGAACCTCCTTCCCTCAGCCAGGGCATTGAAAATGGGTCGTGGATGGGTATTCCAGCATGACAATGACCCAAAACACACGGCCAAGGCAACAAAGGAGTGGCTCAAGAAGAAGCACATTAAGGTCCTGGAGTGGCCTAGCCAGTCTCCAGACCTTAATCCCATAGAAAATCTGTGGAGGGAGCTGAAGGTTCGAGTTGCCAAACGTCAACCTCGAAACCTTAATGACTTGGAGAAGATCTGCAAAGAGGAGTGGGACAAAATCCCTCCTGAGATGTGTGAAAACCTGGTGGCCAACTACAAGAAACGTCTGACCTCTGTGATTGCCAACAAGGGTTTTGCCACCAATTACTAATTCATGTTTTGCAGAGGGGTCAAATACTTATTTCCCTCATTAAAATGCAAATCAATTTATAAAAATTTTTACATGCTTTTTTCTGGATTTTGTTGTTATTCTGTCTCTCACTGTTGAAATAAACCTACCATTAAAATTATAGACGGATCATGTCTTTGTCAGTGGGCAAACGTACAAAATCAGCAGGGGATCAAATACTTTTCCCCCTCACTGTATGTAATAGGAAGCACTACTTTCCTATCTCTGTCCATGCCAGTTTTCAGCAGTGATAACATTGTTGATTTATCCTCCCTAAAACGTATATATACTTTAATCCAATTCACTTGGATATTTAGTACACTTCGCTATTTAGGAAGGTAGGAAATCATCTCTGTGTAATGTAGACCCATTGGGCAATTTATAAAAAAGAAAAAGCTTTCTACCTTGCCTGAGCGCAGGTTTCTGTGAACTCTCTGCTCAGCTGTTGTCTTATGCAGTATGACATGTTGTAATTCTCTGTATACATTTCACTCATTTGCATGAAGACTATATGTGCTGCCTGGCTGCCACCAAAATGAAGGATATTTTTTTAATGAACAAAGGGAGCTCAATGTTACTTGATTTATGCTGGAAAGGCAAAAAGTTGTTGTTTAACAATGAACCTTTTTGTTAAAGGTTTGTGTGTTTTGTTCCTGTGTAATGGTGTCCGTTTCTCTTTTGTGGAGGAGATGTACGGTCGGACACGTTAGTTTACAGAGGGGACGGACCAAGGCGCAGCGTGATATGCATACATGTTTATTAAATATTAACCACAACGACAAAATAACAAACAAAACGAAACGTGAAGTCCAAGGCAGCGCAGCGCAGCGCAGCGCAGCGCATCGCAACGCAACGCAACGCAACGCAACGCAACGCAACGCAACGCAACGCAACGCAACGCAACGCAACGCAACGCAACGCAACGCAACGCAACGCAACGCAACGCAACACAACACAACACAACACAACACAACACAACACAACACAACACAACACAACACAACACAACACAACACAACACAACACAACACAACACAACACAACACAACACAACACAACCCACTAGTGCCAATAGGCTACCTAAGTATGGTCCCCAATCAGAGACAACGAGCGACAGCTGCCTCTGATTGGGAACCACACCGGCCAACATAGATCTACACCATCTAGATCTAAACCTAGAAAATACAACATAGGAACATACCACACAGAAAATACACACCCTGACTCAACAAATACCAGTCCCCAGAGTCAAGGCGTGACACTGGTCCTGGATCAGATGTCGTTTAATGGGAGAGAAATGTTATCCTGTCTTTCGTTGATCTTTATTGATTCAATATTGAACACAGGGACTGCAGATTAAAATTAACTATGTCATTAAATCTGGTACAATAACTGTTGTACATGGTCCCTATCAAGTAAAATAATATAAATTATAATTACTTATTTCACTTTTATTCAGAATATCTGGAGAGAAAAAAAATGTAATTATCCACACGTAATGCATGGACAGGGTGGAAGAGAGAGAGCGCGAGAGAGAGAGAGAGAGAGAGAGAGAGAGAGACGTGGATGGATGGAGAGAGCAGTGTGCACGGATCTCCTGTGAACTCTTCTCATAGCATGCGAGCCCATCTTGTAGGTCTATTTCTGTGCATGCCAATTACGAACAATAAAAAAAAATCTGCCACGGAGCCATGATTTTGACTGGCTGAATTTAGATTTTCTGAGATATTCTTTCTTCTTCTGTGCATGTCTTCTTCTTAAAGGCCCAGTGCAGTCAAAAATGTGACTGTCCTGTGTTTTATGTATATTTCCACACTATGAGGTTGGAATAATACTGTGAAATTGTGAAAATTGTGATAATGCCCTTTTAGTGTAAGAGCTGTTTGAAAAGACCGCCTGAAATGTCAGCCTGTTTTTTTTTGGTGGGATGGAGTTTTGGCCTGCCTGGTGACATCACCAGCCGGTAAATTAGTTAATAGACCAATAAGAAAGAGAGTTCCAAACCTCTCTGCCAATAACAGTTAGTTTTCATTTCCCCCCTCCCCACTCAAACCACTCCCAGACAGTCCTTTCTTGCCTGAGAAATTGCTTTTTGCTAAGAAGCTATTTTGTTTATTTTTGACCATTTTAATAGAAAACAATCACAGTAAGGAACTTAATTTTTACCTAGAAATGATTTGATGTTGCGATAAAAACGGCTGCATTGGGCCTTTAAGTACCCCTCATGAGAGTCGTGTATTATATTTAGTTTGTTTTTGAGGAGGATTGAAATGTTCTGGGATAATAATCCATTCTCAGGTTTAAACACGCTCCCCCTCAAATCTATGGTCTGTCATTGGGCGAACTCTGAACCTGCGGGCTCCCCTCTGCCGGTGAGAACCACCGTTGGCCACTGGAGATGGGGCGCATTGTTTTATGGCACGATCTGTCTTGTGTGTCTCAGCCCAAATCCTCTTTTTATGGCTTGCTTATACATTCCTGCTGCAAATGGTTTACATACCAAGGCAGGGAGCCTTCCTAAATCAGCTGGCAGGTCCAGGCAGCTGGGACAAGGTGGAAACCCTGTCATCGGGCCGCTCCGCACGGGATTAATGAACCCCAAACCGAGATAATAACATCTCTGCATGACCCGGAGCACCGGATTACATCACTTTCCCAGAAGTTCTATTTACACTCTTGTCGTTCATGGTCCTCTGTGACATTTTCTCCCTCCTTCATTATGGAAAGCCCAGAAAGCAACACCCATTCATGAATGATATGGGTGTTTTTTTTTCTTCATCCGAGGGTCCTTCAACACCGTTCAAACATTGTCGAGTAAAAGTGGAGAGCCTGTAGTGCAGGGTTTCATCCCAAATGCCACCCTTTTCCCACAGGTTCCGGGTCAAAAGTAGTGCACTATGTAAGGAATTAGGGTGCCATTTGGGACTCAGACCTGGAGTCGAGGAGTTAAAGGGTGCTGACTCAACCATTCAGGACCGAGCAACAATCTAGCCCTGTGTTCAGGAGGCCCCAGAGTGCAGCCACACAAATCCACTGTTACCTACTCTGTTTTAAAACCTTGTTTCATTCATGTTAGCGGCTCATAAAGGGCCGCCCACTGCTTCGGCAAAAAAACAATCTAGGGCCTTCAGATTTATACAACACACTACTGTGGGCTCTAATCACGCTTTGGCTTTCTTTGGTAGTAGACTCATTTGGCTTTGATAAGAGGTAATGTAGACGGTCATGAACGGTCGAACAGTCCCTTGACATTGCTATTAGAGTCATCTGACTTTCCATGAATAGCCAGAAACTCCCTTTACTGACTACTTTCGTTTTGTTTACGTTGACGTAGCAAATTAGACAATATCTCTTCCCGTTTTTCTCTCCCTTCACCTCGGTAGAGAACTGCTTCCTCGCACGTGGGAGAAAAAGGTTCTTAAAAGTCTTATGAGTGAAAAGGATGTTACCTCATTAAAGAAAGAGACGTAAATCTGTCTCCCCGCTCAGCCTCACCATGCCACATCTGGCCCGCTCCGCCCGCTGACTCTAACCACTCATTGTTCCTCATACTCACTGAGCCACGGAGCTCACACCCCATTTATAGACCACGCCATTGACCTCACATGTTGTTTGACCTCCCTTGAGTCCCTTCACTATCCGCGGTGTCATGTTATGGTGGTTCTGACTGGGACTTTTGCCAAGACAACATGTACAGTATTAGGCATTAGGTACAGTTATGGGTACATGGCTTGGAAGCACTTAAAACCAAGGAGGAAGACTTAATACAGACATTGCTTGTGTCCCAAAGGGTACCTTATTCCCTATATAGTGCACTACTTTTGACCTAGGCCACGTAGGGCTCATTGGACTGTGGTCAAAAGTAGTGCACTATATATAGGGAATAGGGTGCCATTTTGGACACACTAATGTTTCAGAGATGTTCCTATAGTTTTTTTTTAAATCTCCCATTGGACAACATGTCTCACAGTCAGTAGATCAGTGTGAAATGGCTGCGACGTTTAGTCGTGATATACTGGGACTCACCTATAACTTGTGTGTCCAGGTCGGAATCTCTCTGTACGTGAAGACAGAAGCACTGAGAACGCAGGCTAACACGCCACGCCAGACGCTTTCAATTACATCCCCATGTCCGTGTCCCAAACAGCACCCTATTCCCTATATAGTGCGTTAATATTTGACCAGGGCCCATAGTGCACTATATAGGGAATAGGGTGCCATTGTGGATTATTTTATTATATCTGTCAGGGGCGTTAAAATACTTCATGAAAACAACAGCCTGCAAAAAATCACTGAAGTCAACAGAGGACTGGAGGAAGGCCCTCAAAATTGTCAAAGACTCCAGCCACCCTAGTCATAGACTGTTCTCTCTGCTACCGCACGGCAAGCGGTACCGGAGCGCCAAGTCTAGGTCCAAAAGGCTTCTCAACAGCTTCTACCCCCAAGCCATAAGACTCCTGAACAGCTAATAATGGCTACCCAAACTATTTGCACTGCCCCCCCACCCCCACCCCCCACCCCATATTTTTACGCTGCTGCTACTCTATTAATTATTTATGCATAGTCACTTTAACTCTACCCACATGTACATATTACCTCAACTACCTCAACTAGCCGGTGCCCCCCGCACATTGACTCTGCACCGGTACCCCCCCCTTGTATATATAGCCTCCCTACTGTTATTTTATTTGACTTCTGCTCTTTTTTTCTCAACACTTTTTTGTTGATGTTTTATTTAACTTTTTTTATAAAAAAATTAATGTACTGTTGGTTAAGGGCTTGTAAGTAAGCATTTCACTGTAATGTCTGCACCTGTTGTATTCGGCGCATGTGGCCATTACAATTTAATTTAATTTGATTTGATTTGTAAGAGTTCCACATAAAAGTAGAAATGTGCAAACAGGAGTCTTTTACTTTCCCTAACCTATTATTTTGTCTGTGTCCTTGAATGGCACAGATGGACGATACTATTCATAACAATGTTTTACCGACATGAATTGTGAACAGTTCATAATTGATCTGTAGCAAATATTATATTTGGCCTAGGCTTACTCTTGTTCAGTAAAGCTGAGAGTAGTTCAGAGTTCAGCTTCGCAGGGTTTTTTTTCTGAATATTCAACCTTCACGTACATTGGGTTGTACTGTATGCCAATCATCAGTGTCAAAGCGCTGCGTTTGAGTTGTTTCAACTGACCTACATTTGTACATGACATATTGGCTCTGTCCTAATCTATTCTGGTGACTGTAATTCAAAGGCCTCTCTAGCTGTAGTCGTCCATATTGCTCCTACGACATCAGATAAGTAGCCCTGGCTATGGAGTGTGGCTTTAAAGCGCCCTCTGTCTGGTTCATGCCAGAGACCATTAGAATGGCACTGAACAGATTGCAGCCACACAAAGGAAGCTTTCCTTTAATGTTATCAGAAAGTGATGTATGTTGCTACAGTAATGAAGCTGTATCCCCGTCCTGGTCTGACAGTGGCCGTATGGCTTTTATAACCGGCCTTAATACAACTAAGAGCCATTAGAAATGTTTTTTTTATTACGTTTCCAACCAGAGAAAACCTTCTTCATCTTCAGTGAGATGGATGGCTCTTGCTTTTGAGATTCATCAAGATAAATGGTACCATGTTTTCTATGCTGTCAGGATGTTGTTCCATGTGTGCTGGTGCATCTCATGTTGAAAATCAATGACTTTGTCTGAAGACACAGAGATGATCAACTTGACTTAAAAAAATAAATAAATGGTAACAATATCTATTTCAGCTTTCTTTGACTCTATTTGTTATTGTCGATGTAGTCATTTCTGATGAGGAAGTTGTTTTTTGGATGTTGTAAATGCAGCCGGCCATTCCTGATCATTGGTATTGGTCCTCTGTTCTTGAAAATGCCTTTTATTGCCATGCTGGGGTGGACAGGGACAGGCTATTCCCTGCCTACAGGGATATTCATTCAACTCTCCCCATTCCATGTCTGATCCCTGCTTGCCTCTTATATTTCCCCTTTTCAATCATTTTGGTTCTCCTGCTTCACATTCAGAAGAGAGTTGTTGCTTTCTATCCGTCTGCCTTG
>NC_140002.1:282500-317500 GCF_964263955.1 Coregonus lavaretus | reverse complement strand
GTTTTGCTGGAGCCCATTAAGACCTGTGGAAGAAAACGGCAGAGCGTTGATTAGTGACTCCCTTAATGGTAGAATGATGCCTCTATTTTAGGGTGTTTGTCCTCTGGGGTAATGTGTGTGTGTGTTTATGTGTGTTTGTGGTTATGTGTGTGTGTGTGTGTTCATGTATGTGTGTGTTCATATGTTCGTGTGTGTGTTCATGTGTGTGTGTTCATGTGTGTGTGTTCTTGTGTGTGTTAATGTGTGTGTGTGTGTTCATATGTGTGTGTGTGTTTTAATGTGTGTGTGTGTTCATATGTGTGTGTGTGTATATGTGTGTGTGTGTGTGTTCATGTGTGTGTGTATTCATGTGTGTGTGCTCTGTTGTATGGTGTGTGTGTGTGTGTGTGTGAACGCTGGGTTCTGATCTACACCACCGTTCAAAAGTTTGGGGTCACTTAGAATTGTCCTTGTTTTCCATGAAAACATACATGAAATGAGTTTGAATATGAAATATAGCAAAATGAATAGGAAATGTAGTCATTGACAAGGTTAGAAATAATGATTTTTAATTGAAATAATAATTGTGTCCTTCAAACTTTGCTTTCGTCAAAGAATCCTCCATTTGCAGCAATTACAGCCTTGCAGACCTTTGGCATTCTAGTTGTCAATTTGTTGAGGTAATCTGAAGAGATTTCACCCCATGCTTCCTGAAGCACCTCCCACAAGTTGGATTGGCTTAATGGGCACTTCTTACGTACCATACGGTCAAGCTGCTCCCATAACAGCTCAATAGGGTTGAGATCCGGTGACTGTGCTGGCCACTCCATTATAGACAGAATACCAGCTGACTGCTTCTTCCCGAAATAGTTATTGCATAGTTTGGAGCTGTGCTTTGGGTCATTCTCCTGTTGTAGGAGGAAATTGGCTCCAATCAAACGCCGTCCACAGGGTATGGCATGGTGTTGCAAAATGGAGTGATAGCCTTCCTTCTTCAAGATCCCTTTTACCCTGTACAAATCTCCCACTTTACCACCACCAAAGCACTCCCAGACCATCACATTGCCTCCACCATGCTTGACAGATGGCATCAAGCACTCCTCCAGCATCTTTTCATTTGGTCTGCGTCTCACAAATGTTCTTCTTTGTGATCCGAACATCTCAAACTTCGATTTGTCTGTCCATAACACTTTTTTCCAATCTTCCTCTGTCCAGTGTCTGTGTTCTTTTGCCCATCTTAATCTTTTCTTTTTATTGGCCAGTCTGAGATATGGCTTTTTCTTTGCAACTCTGCCTAGAAGGTCAGCATCCCGGAGTCGCCTCTTCACTGTTGATGTTGAGACTGGTGTTTTGTGGGAACTATTTAATGAAGCTGCCAGTTGAGGACCTGTGAGGCGTCTGTTTCTCAAACTAGACACTCTAATGTATTTGTCCTCTTGCTCAGTTGTGCACCGGGGCCTCCCACTCCTCTTTCTATTCTGGTTAGAGCCAGTTTGCGCTGTTCTGTGAAGGGAGTAGTACACAGCGTTGTACGAGATCTTCAGTTTCTTGGCAATTTCTCGCATGGAATAGCCTTCATTTCTCAGAACAAGAATAGACTGATGAGTTTCAGAAGAAAGTTCTTTGTTTCTGGCTATTTTGAGCCTGTAATCGAACCCACAATTGCTAATGCTCCAGATACTCAACTAGTCTCAAGAAGGCCAGTTTTATTGCTTCTTTAATCAGCACAACAGTTTTCAGCTGTGCTAACATAATTGCAAAAGTGTTTTCTAATGATCAATTAGCCTTTTAAAATGATAAACTTGGATTAGCAAACACAACGTGCAATTGGAACACAGGACTGATGGTTGCTGATAATGGGCCTCTGTACACCTATGTAGATATTCCATTAAAAATCAGCCGTTTCCAGCTACAATAGCCATTTACAACATTAACAATGTCTACACTGTATTTCTGATCAATTTGATGCTATTTTAATGGACAAAACACTTGATTTTCTTTTGAAAACAAGGCATTTGTAAGTGACCCCAAACCTTTGAATGGTAGTGTACGTAGGAACGCGCTGCGTCTCCGAGGGGGGCTGTGAACCATGACAGACACGTTGTCTGCTGCGACGCGCTGACGGCCCAGCTTGGCCTCATCTCCCCGTGGAGTGAGTGAAAATACCCAGCTGAGCCAGGAGACAACCTAACCAGCAACACTCCTGTCAGGGAGAGAGAACCTGTCATACACACTGGCCCTGTGCCATTCAGCCATGAGATGGGCTTTAGATTCTCCTTTTACCAAGGTTGGGGTCACTCCATTTTAATTCAGTTCATTCAGGAAGTTCCAATTAGGGGAAACCAGGACTGTTTCTTGGATCAATTTAACACAGAATAGGCATCAGAGGCAATGGCTGTTTGCCTGTACATAACCGAACTGAAAGTGCTGCAAGCTCATTGAAGGATGGGGTCAGGGCCCATTTCACCCTGCAGTGCACCCTGGATAAAGCCCCTGCAAAAGTGCTTACGAGGAAGTAAAAAGGGGGCAAATCCCAGAGAGAACCGCTGCAGGCCCTGACCCCATCCAATCGGCCCAGTCCAGATCATTGGCATCACGATGGAGGGCACAGAGGAGAGACTTGTTTCCGGTTCCTCTTCGACCAGGGGGAACATGGAAGCTGTGGCGCTGTATGATTTATCAGGACGTTTCAGCCAGAGTACTGGTATGTAGGAGTAGCCTCGCAGCCCCAATGCAAGCTATTAGCCCCCCCCGCATCCCCTGCAGAGAGAGGCTCAGATAAGAGAAATGGAAAATGAAGAGGGGAAAGCCATCTCTCCATCCACAGACTTCCTTCTCTTCTCCTCTGCTATCTTCTCCTTCGGTTGATTAGCCGCGAGGCTCAAGAGGCCTTGTTATCAACTTGGAGCCGATAGAAGTTCATTGGCCACGATGTTGGAGTGATGGGGGGAGTGTGGGCGTTATGGTGAATAGAATGGGGGATTCCAGTCTTAAAGGACCACAGGGTCTACTGGTTTATTTTCTCAACCATAACATTTTGATAGGGGACTAATTCAGACCTGATCAAGTTTCAAGTTTTATTAGTACATACGTACAGGATACACATGATATACACTGTCCAACTAAATGCTTACTAGCAGGTTCCTTCTCGACATTCAACAACAATACGAAATAATAAAAGATAAGAATATGAACATAAAGTAAATGGATCAGTAGAATATAATTGACATTTTAGCATGTGGCACTAATTCAGACATGATTCCGACCTGGTTAGGAACTCGTTGGGTGGACTTCCTGATTCCGACCTGGTTAGGAACTCGTTGGGTGGACTTCCTGATTCCGACCTGGTTAGGAACTCTTTGGGTGGACTTCCTGATTCAGACCTGGTTAGGAACTCGTTGGGTGGACTTCCTGATTCCGACCTGGTTAGGAACTCGTTGGGTGGACTTCCTGATTCCGAACTGGTTAGGAACTCGTTGGGTGGACTTCCTGATTCTGACCTGGTTAGGAACTCGCTGGGTGGACTTCCTGATTCCGAACTGGTTAGGAACTCGTTGAGGGACTTCCTGATTCTGACCTGGTTAGGAACTCGTTGGGTGGACTTCCTGATTCCGACCTGGTTAGGAACTCGTTGGGTGGACTTCCTGATTCTGACCTGGTTAGGAACTCGTTGCGTGGACTTCCTGATTCTGACCTGGTTAGGAACTCGTTGGGTGGACTTCCTGATTCCGACCTGGTTAGGAACTCGTTGGGTGGACTTCCTGATTCCGACCTGGTTAGGAACTCGTTGGGTGGACTTCCTGATTCCGACCTGGTTAGGAACTCGTTGGGTGGACTTCCTGATTCCGACCTGGTTAGGAACTCGTTGGGTGGACTTCCTGATTCCGACCTGGTTAGGAACTCGTTGGGTGGACTTCCTGATTCCGACCTGGTTAGGAACTCGTTGGGTGGACTTCCTGATTCCGACCTGGTTAGGAACTCGTTGGGTGGACTTCCTGATTCCGACCTGGTTAGGAACTCGTTGGGTGGACTTCCTGATTCCGACCTGGTTAGGAACTCGTTGGGTTGACTTCCTGATTCTGACCTGGTTAGGAACTCGTTGGGTGGACTTCCTGATTCTGACCTGGTTAGGAACTCGTTGGGTGGACTTCCTGATTCCGACCTGGTTAGGAACTCGTTGGGTGGACTTCCTGATTCCGAACTGGTTAGGAACTCGTTGGGTGGACTTCCTGATTCCGACCTGGTTAGGAACTCGTTTGGTTGGACTTCCTGATTCCGACCTGGTTAGGAACTCGTTGGGTGGACTTCCTGATTCCGAACTGGTTAGGAACTCGTTGGGTGGACTTCCTGATTCCGACCTGGTTAGGAACTCGTTGGGTGGACTTCCTGATTCCGACCTGGTTAGGAACTCGTTGGGTGGACTTCCTGATTCTGACCTGGTTAGGAACTCGTTGGGTGAACTTCCTGATTCTGACCTGGTTAGGAACTCGTTGGGTGGACTTCCTGATTCCGACCTGGTTAGGAACTCGTTGGGTGGACTTCCTGATTCCGACCTGGTTAGGAACTCGTTGGGTGGACTTCCTGATTCTGACCTGGTTAGGAACTCGTTGGGTGGACTTCCTGATTCCGACCTGGTTAGGAACTCTTTGGGTGGACTTCCTGATTCCGACCTGGTTAGGAACTCGTTGGGTGGACTTCCTGATTCCGACCTGGTTAGGAACTCGTTGGGTGGACTTCCTGATTCTGACCTGGTTAGGAACTCGTTGGGTGGACTTCCTGATTCTGACCTGGTTAGGAACTCGTTGGGTGGACTTCCTGATTCCGACCTGGTTAGGAACTCGTTGGGTGAACGTCCTGATTCTGACCTGGTTAGGAACTCGTTGGGTGGACTTCCTGATTCCGACCTGGTTAGGAACTCGTTGGGTGGACTTCCTGATTCTGACCTGGTTAGGAACTCGTTGGGTGGACTTCCTGATTCCGACCTGGTTAGGAACTCGTTGGGTGGACTTCCTGATTCCGACCTGGTTAGGAACTCGTTGGGTGGACTTCCTGATTCTGACCTGGTTAGGAACTCGTTGGGTGGACTTCCTGATTCTGACCTGGTTAGGAACTCGTTGGGTGGACTTCCTGATTCTGACCTGGTTAGGAACTCGTTGTGTGGACTTCCTGATTCCGACCTGGTTAGGAACTCGTTGGGTGGACTTCCTGATTCCGACCTGGTTAGGAACTCGTTGGGTGGACTTCCTGATTCCGACCTGGTTAGGAACTCGTTGGGTGGACTTCCTGATTCTGACCTGGTTAGGAACTCGTTGGGTGGACTTCCTGATTCCGACCTGGTGAGGGACTCGTTGGGTGGACTTCCTGATTCTGACCTGGTTAGGAACTCGTTGGGTGGACTTCCTGATTCTGACCTGGTTAGGAACTCGTTGGGTGGACTTCCTGATTCTGACCTGGTTAGGAACTCGTTGTGTGGACTTCCTGATTCCGACCTGGTTAGGAACTCGTTGGGTGGACTTCCTGATTCCGACCTGGTTAGGAACTCGTTGGGTGGACTTCCTGATTCCGAACTGGTTAGGAACTCGTTGGGTGTACTTCCTGATTCTGACCTGGTTAGGAACTCGTTGGGTGGACTTCCTGATTCCGACCTGGTGAGGGACTCGTTGGGTGGACTTCCTGATTCTGACCTGGTTAGGAACTCGTTGGGTGGACTTCCTGATTCCGACCTGGTTAGGATCTCGTTGGGTGGACTTCCTGATTCCGACCTTGTTAGGATCTCGTTGGGTGGACTTCCTGATTCCGACCTGGTTAGGAACTCGTTGGGTGGACTTCCTGATTCCGACCTGGTGAGGGACTCGTTGGGTGGACTTCCTGATTCCGACCTGGTTAGGAACTCGTTGGGTGGACTTCCTGATTCTGACCTGGTTAGGAACTCGTTGGGTGGACTTCCTGATTCTGACCTGGTGAGGGACTCGTTGGGTGGACTTCCTGATTCTGACCTGGTTAGGAACTCGTTGGGTGGATTTCCTGATTCCGACCTGGTGAGGGACTCGTTGGGTGGACTTCCTGATTCTGACCTGGTTAGGAACTCGTTGGGTGGACTTCCTGATTCCGACCTGGTGAGGGACTCGTTGGGTGGACTTCCTGATTCTGACCTGGTTAGGAACTCGTTGGGTGGACTTCCTCATTCTGACCTGGTTAGGAACTCGTTGGGTGGACTTCCTGATTCTGACCTGGTTAGGAACTCGTTGGGTGGACTTCCTGATTCCGACCTGGTTAGGAACTCGTTGGGTGGACTTCCTGATTCCGAACTGGTTAGGAACTCGTTGGGTGGACTTCCTGATTCCGACCTGGTTAGGAACTCGTTGGGTGGACTTCCTGATTCTGACCTGGTTAGGAACTCGTTGGGTGGACTTCCTGATTCTGACCTGGTTAGGAACTCGTTGGGTGGACTTCCTGATTCCGACCTGGTTAGGAACTCGTTGGGTGGACTTCCTGATTCCGACCTGGTTAGGAACTCGTTGGTTGGACTTCCTGATTCTGACCTGGTTAGGAACTCGTTGGGTGGACTTCCTGATTCCGACCTGGTTAGGAACTCGTTGGGTGGACTTCCTGATTCCGACCTGGTTAGGAACTTGTTGGTTGGACTTCCTGATTCTGACCTGGTTAGGAACTCGTTGGGTGGACTTCCTGATTCCGACCTGGTTAGGAACTCGTTGGGTGGACTTCCTGATTCCGAACTGGTTAGGAACTCGTTGGGTGGACTTCCTGATTCCGACCTGGTTAGGAACTCGTTGGGTGGACTTCCTGATTCTGACCTGGTTAGGAACTCGTTGGGTGGACTTCCTGATTCTGACCTGGTTAGGAACTCGTTGGGTGGACTTCCTGATTCCGACCTGGTTAGGAACTCGTTGGGTGGACTTCCTGATTCCGACCTGGTTAGGAACTCGTTGGTTGGACTTCCTGATTCTGACCTGGTTAGGAACTCGTTGGGTGGACTTCCTGATTCCGACCTGGTTAGGAACTCGTTGGGTGGACTTCCTGATTCCGACCTGGTTAGGAACTCGTTGGTTGGACTTCCTGATTCTGACCTGGTTAGGAACTCGTTGGGTGGACTTCCTGATTCCGACCTGGTTAGGAACTCGTTGGGTGGACTTCCTGATTCCGACCTGGTTAGGAACTCGTTGGGTGGACTTCCTGATTCTGACCTGGTTAGGAACTCGTTGGGTGGACTTCCTGATTCTGACCTGGTTAGGAACTCGTTGGGTGGACTTCCTGATTCTGACCTGGTTAGGAACTCGTTGTGTGGACTTCCTGATTCCGACCTTGTTAGGAACTCGTTGGGTGGACTTCCTGATTCCGACCTGGTTAGGAACTCGTTGGGTGGACTTCCTGATTCCGACCTGGTTAGGAACTCGTTGGGTGGACTTCCTGATTCTGACCTGGTTAGGAACTCGTTGGGTGGACTTCCTGATTCCGACCTGGTGAGGGACTCGTTGGGTGGACTTCCTGATTCTGACCTGGTTAGGAACTCGTTGGGTGGACTTCCTGATTTCGACCTGGTTAGGATCTCGTTGGGTGGACTTCCTGATTCTGACCTGGTTAGGAACTCGTTGGGTGGACTTCCTGATTCTGACCTGGTTAGGAACTCGTTGGGTGGACTTCCTGATTCTGACCTGGTTAGGAACTCGTTGTGTGGACTTCCTGATTCCGACCTGGTTAGGAACTCGTTGGGTGGACTTCCTGATTCCGACCTGGTTAGGAACTCGTTGGGTGGACTTCCTGATTCCGAACTGGTTAGGAACTCGTTGGGTGTACTTCCTGATTCTGACCTGGTTAGGAACTCGTTGGGTGGACTTCCTGATTCCGACCTGGTGAGGGACTCGTTGGGTGGACTTCCTGATTCCGACCTGGTTAGGAACTCGTTGGGTGGACTTCCTGATTCTGACCTGGTTAGGAACTCGTTGGGTGGACTTCCTGATTCTGACCTGGTGAGGGACTCGTTGGGTGGACTTCCTGATTCTGACCTGGTTAGGAACTCGTTGGGTGGACTTCCTGATTCCGACCTGGTGAGGGACTCGTTGGGTGGACTTCCTGATTCTGACCTGGTTAGGAACTCGTTGGGTGGACTTCCTGATTCCGACCTGGTGAGGGACTCGTTGGGTGGACTTCCTGATTCTGACCTGGTTAGGAACTCGTTGGGTGGACTTCCTCATTCTGACCTGGTTAGGAACTCGTTGGGTGGACTTCCTGATTCTGACCTGGTTAGGAACTCGTTGGGTGGACTTCCTGATTCCGACCTGGTTAGGAACTCGTTGGGTGGACTTCCTGATTCCGAACTGGTTAGGAACTCGTTGGGTGGACTTCCTGATTCCGACCTGGTTAGGAACTCGTTGGGTGGACTTCCTGATTCCGACCTGGTTAGGAACTCGTTGGGTGGACTTCCTGATTCTGACCTGGTTAGGAACTCGTTGGGTGGACTTCCTGATTCCGACCTGGTTAGGAACTCGTTGGGTGGACTTCCTGATTCCGACCTGGTTAGGATCTCGTTGGTTGGACTTCCTGATTCTGACCTGGTTAGGAACTCGTTGGGTGGACTTCCTGATTCCGACCTGGTTAGGAACTCGTTGGGTGGACTTCCTGATTCTGACCTGGTTAGGAACTCGTTGGGTGGACTTCCTGATTCTGACCTAGTTAGGAACTCGTTGGGTGGACTTCCTGATTCTGACCTGGTTAGGAACTCGTTGGGTGGACTTCCTGTTCATACAGTTACACTACTTGAACATAACAGACAGTAACTGACCAATGAGAGAAGAGAACAACAGCAAACACTGAGGGCCTTGAGAACTGGACATAGACACAGACAGAGTGGGTACCAAATGGCTCCTTTTTTGCTATATAGTGCACTACTTTTGATCAGGACCCATCCTTCAGAGATGTCAGTTAGTTTCGTGGACTCACGTGACATTCAATTACACTATTTGAACATATTAGATAGACCAATGTGGAAATAGAATCAGCAGCCCATGAGGACCATTAGAAACCCCTTCCTACAACACATTATTGAAGCCTGCTCTGGGACCTGCTTCAGAGATGCCAGTTAGTTTGCTTCATCACTTCCTCTCACACTTGTGATTCCTCAGTGGCTTCAGAGGAGACCCTCAGAGGGCTTCAAATGAACATAAACATTCCCAGCCTAGTGGGCCCTTGTCTGTCTGTCTGTCTGTCTGTCTGTCTGTCTGTCTGTCTGTCTGTCTGTCTGTCTGTCTGTCTGTCTGTCTGTCTGTCTGTCTGTCTGTCTGTCTGTCTGTCTGTCTGTCTGTCTGTCTGACTGTCTGTCTGTCTGTCTGTCTGGTCTCTCTGTCTGTCTGTCCTGTCTGTCTGTCTGTCTGTCTGTCTGTCTGTCTGTCTGTCTGTCTGTCTGTCTGTCTGTCTGTCTGTCTGTCTGTCTGTCTGTCTGTCTGTCCTGTCTGTCTGTCTGTCTGTCTGTTTGTAATGATGCATCTCTCCAACGTGTTTGTTTATCGCTTTAAGAATGTTAGAGACACATCAAAGTTCAGCTGGAGCGTGTGTGTGTGTGTGTGTGTGTGTGTGTGTGTGTGTGTTTGTGTGTGTTTGCAGGGGCTGGGGGGTGGGCGCTTGGGTTCAGAGTTTTGCTTCCCGTTTGAACGTCTTCATGTTTTAATGATCCAATGCGCAGGGGCTTGGGATCTGGTGAATATTGTCTGCTGTTTAGTCTACCAATCACAATGGTGACAAAGAGTCTGGGGGGGGGGGGGGGGGGGGTCAGGGACCGTTCTCCTCTCCTCAGCCTTGACTGAGACACACACACACACACACACACACACATACACACATACACACATACACACACACACATACACACACACATACACACACGACCCCCTTGACAGGGAGCTCTGGTTAATTTAAAGGCCTGCTGACGTTGAAAGGTAATTCATGGGAACACTATCAGGCACATTCTTACACTAACACATCCATACTCAACCTGTAACAAATGTTGAGACAATGTGGGACGTATTACAGTGAATATATAAACACATCACGTGAGACCTTTAGACGGTGGGGTTTGTTTTGATCTCGTGCAGCAGGTCAGAGGGGATAAATAGCAGCAAAACCCAGGATGTCTTGATGAAGTTTACCTTTCTCAGCACTGCCATCTAGTGGGGAACGGATGTTACAAGCAGCTCCGTGCATCTTCCACTAAGATATTTGCTCACAGGATATTTCTATGTCGGTTAAGTGAATTTAGGCCGGGACTCATTCCAAGGTGCTGTTTTAGCGTCGCACACTGAACGGATCACTCCGCAGGAGATCGCATTCATGGTAAACGCTGCGCATGTAGGCTGAAGGGTAAAAAATTACCTCTTAAAGTCAAGAGCAATCAGTTGCTCCATAACACGGCTTGGATTGAATTTTGGCCTTTAGTATCTTCATTTGTTTACAATAATAATAATACCGGCGTGTTAATAGTCCCATAGACCCTTCTAGAAAAACATGTCTCTATCTGAACGACAGGGTTCAGTAATCACAGAATGTTGACCCCCCCCCACCCCACCTTCACTCTTTATCTTTGAGACCATCTCACATACACACACACACACACACACACACACACACACACACACACACACACACACACACCACACACACACACATCTGCCCTGTCATTCCCTGGCCAGACAGACAGACTGTAAGGTCCCTCCCCTCCTCTATCTCTCCCCGTGTCACTCCCTCCCCTCCTCTGTCCTCCTCCATCTCTCTCAGTGTGTGATAGTGTGTGATAGTGTGTGATAGTGTGTGTGTAGGACTACACCCCGCTGCCCCATCTTAACCCTGGGTGTAGTGGTTATCACCCACCTTGGCTACTCCAAGCTTGTTTTTTAAAAGAACGTTTCCCTAGGAAATTACTGATTGGGAGATAGGCTTGCAATATTCCGTGTTCGTAAATTGGTGAAACTAAACAGAGATCCATATAGGTGGTGTGAATAAACGTAATATGTTTACATTGTATATTCTATGGATATGAGGCAAAATTGATACATTCATTAAACGTATCACGTACAGTCGTGGTCAAACGTTTTGAGAATGACACAAATGCTAATTTTCACGAAGTCTGCTGCCTTTTGCAATTTGCACACACTCCAGAATGTCATGAAGAGTGATCAGATGAATTGCAATTCATGTACATTCAACTTGTTAAAAACACTGTAATTCCCACGAAGGCTATTTCAACATTGTCTCCCCACCGTGGTATGATGCCACGTAGTTACACGGTGTCCCTAAATCTCCTCTGATATGGCCTGCTCCACATAGCACGCACACTTATTCCACATTCTTTCATAGGGCGCGTCCCAAACAGCACCCTATTCCCTATATAGTCCATAGGGCTCTGGTCAAAAGTAGTGCACTATAAAGGGAATAGGGTGCCATTTGGGACGCAACCCTATTCCCTATAGTGCACTATGGGCCCTGGTCAAAAGTAGTGCCCTATAAAGACTATGCAGATCAGCCCAGTCTCATAGCCAGTTCTATCAGACAGCCCATGCTGAGTGATGGAACTTCGATGTACAGCGTTTAAATCACAGGGAATGTTCTGCCCACTGGGATGGGCCAGCCGGAACCCTGTGCAAAAACAAGGTCTGCTTTCTCTCTCTGAGACTCACAACCCTGCTGTGTTGCACTGCATCATAAACCGGCTGGTTCGAGACATGAATGCTGATTGGCTGAAAGCCGTGGCATTTCAGACGGGTATGACTTAAAAGTACTTTTTACTGTTCTAATCTATTTAGAATAGTAATAAGGCACCTCGGGGGTTTGTGGTATATGGCCAAAATACCACGGATAAGGACATAGTGTACAAAGAGGTGCAGGGCTGTGATAGTACGGTGCAGTACATCTTAGCAGGGCTGTGATAGTACAGTACAGTACATCTTAGCAGGGCTGTGATAGTACGGTGCAGTACATCTTAGCAGGGCTGTGATAGTACGGTACAGTACATCTTAGCAGGGCTGTGATAGTACGGTACAGTACATCTTAGCAGGGCTGTGATAGTACGGTGCAGTACATCTTAGCAGGGCTGTGATAGTACGGTGCAGTACATCTTAGCAGGGCTGTGATAGTACGGTACAGTACATCTTAGCAGGGCTGTGATAGTACGGTACAGTACATCTTAGCAGGGCTGTGATAGTACAGTACAGTACATCTTAGCAGGGCTGTGATAGTACGGTGCAGTACATCTTAGCAGGGCTGTGATAGTACGGTGCAGTACATCTTAGCAGGGCTGTGATAGTACGGTACAGTACATCTTAGCAGGGCTGTGATAGTACGGTGCAGTACATCTTAGCAGGGCTGTGATAGTACGGTGCAGTACATCTTAGCAGGGCTAGGCTGTCATAACAGCTTCTACCCCCAAGCCATAAAAATAATAATAATATGCCATTTTAGCAGACGCTTTTATCCAAAGTGACTTACAGTCATGCGTGCATACATTTTTACGTATGGGTGGTCCCGGGGATCGAACCCACTACCCTGGCGTTACAAGCACCATGCTCTACCAATTGAGCTACAGAGGACCACGTAAGACTCCTGAACAGCTAATCATGGCTACACTGACTATTTGCATTGTCCCCACCCCCTCTTTTACGCTGCTGCCACTCTGTTTGTTATCTATGCATAGTCACTTTAACTCTACCCACATGTACATATTACCTCAAATACTTTTTCTTTCACTTCTTTCAAAATGTGGAGCAGGTTGTGTCGGTAGATCTGCCGGGGGGGAAAAAAATCTAATTGAATCCCTTTTTAGATGACATTTTAAGGCATCAAAATGTGACAACTGTGCAACTGGTGTGGAGTCTTTCTCTAGACAATGTATTGGCCCTTTGAGCAATTTTTTGGGGGTCGTGAGGTTTTCCGAGGCCCATTTGATATTTTGGTCTGTCGTATAAATTATTGGTTGATTGATTGATCAATTGATTGATGGCTGATTTAGTGTGAATAAAACAGCTGCTCTCCTCCTCTTCTCTTCTTATCTTATTTTCAGTTTTATGCTGAATATGCTTTTGGCATCATCTTGTCGATACCCTGGTACTAAAACTCAATGCTTCAAAATGTGTAGAAACGTGATTTCACTTTGTTAATGATGAGAAAATGACTGACTCTGTGTGCACATTAACAGAGGCACAGTCCCATCTGAGCATTTAGAAAATGAACGCAGCTTCACATTAAAGTCGACAGGTCAGCCCAGACTCCTAGTTGGAGTTTGCGTCAGTGCGGTCAGTCACAGATTTTAAATGAGTTTCCTGGCCTTTAACGGCCTCAACAGAAGCCCAGTGTGAGTTCTGAGGTTCGAGAACAAAGAGGACTACCGCAGGCCGGCCCGGGTAGTCCCCAGCCTCTCCAACCAATTAACATTCCTGCTGCCTTTATGACTCGGCCTAGGCCCGCCCCTTCACTCACACCTCATAAAAGTCACAAACATCAATTCTTGTAAACCATAACTGTCATTATAATCCCATTAAAAACAACCCACCGAGCAATTTACAGTGTACACCAGGGCCAAACCAGGCCAGAGGGATCCCCTCAGTTAGAAAAACCCTCTACAAAACAGCTTGCAGAACAAATGAGGAAGTTTATTGAGAGTAATTTGCCAGAATGTGACACGATAGTGACACCACCTGATGCTTTGGTCCCCTGCTTCTTGTTTTGTACCTGGCTTCTCCAGGTCTGAGCCCCAAATGGCACCCTATTCCCTACACAGCGCACTGCTTTTGACCAGGGCCCATAGTGCACTGCTTTTGACCAGGACCCATAGTGCACTGCTTTTGACTATGGCCCATAGTGCACTGCGATATGTAGGGAATATGGAGCCATTTGCGCCGTAGACCAGTATTTTCCTGACATTGAGGACGGGTCTGACGGAGCAGGTGGCCCTTTAAGGAAACACCACCACTGAAAGGGCCACCGCTCCTTCCAACATCACTATTAGCATCATTAAGCCCTCAAATCCCTCTGTGATTGGTCCAACCTGTTGGCCCGGCTTGAGCTCACATTCAGGGATTTACAACATTGAGGATGGACATTAAGGCAGGGCAGTTGGCATCAAGGAACACTGGCAGGCAAGAAATGATGAAGTCTCCAGATGAAGTGACATAAAGCAGTGGATATACTGTATCATGACCTGTTTCCTATCCAGGCCAAACTAATCATCAGAATGACTTAATACAAAGGCCATTCATGCAGGAATACAAACATTTGTCCGATTTAAGCATTTCAAAATGTATAAAATAATCTACACTGAGTGTACAAAACATTAAGAACAGCTGCTCGTTCCATGACAGACTGACCAGGTGAAAGCTACGATCCCTTATTGATGTCACCTGTTAAATCCACTTCAATTAGTGTGGATGAAGGGGAGGAGACAGTTGATGAAGGATTTCTAAGCCTCGAGACAACTGAGACATAGACTATGTGCAACTCAATATTAGGAAGGTGTTACTCAGTGTACAGTATATCTACTCTATAATGCTTCTCTTCAGATGTCTGCATTTTATACAGCTACAGGTAATACATCGTCATGTTACTATGCCCCTATTCATGTTACATTTTACATTTTAGTCATTTAGCAGACGCTCTTATCCAGAGCGACTTACAGTTAGTGAGTGCATACATTATTATTATTATTATTATTATTATTATTATTAAATTCATACTAGCCCCCCGTGGGAATCGAACCAACAACCCTGGCGTTGCAAACGCCATGCTCTACCAACTGAGCTACATCCCTGCCACTCGGGAGTTCGAGTATTACCATGTCACTATTCATGTATTACCATGTCCCTATTCATTTTCCATGTCCCTATTCATGTATTACCATGTCCCTATTCATGTATTACCATGTCCCTATTCATGTTGCCATGTCCCTATTCATGTATTACCATGTCCCTATTCATGTATTACCATGTCCCTATTCATGTATTACCATGTCCCTATTCATGTATTACCATGTCCCTATTCATGTATTACCATGTCCCTATTCATGTATTACCATGTCCCTATTCATGTATTACCATGTCCCTATTCATGTATTACCATGTCCCTATTCATGTTGCCATGTCCCTATTCATGTATTACCATGTCCCTATTCATGTATTACCATGTCCCTATTCATGTATTACCATGTCCCTATTCATGTATTACCATGTCCCTATTCATGTATTACCATGTCCCTATTCATGTATTACCATGTCCCTATTCATGTATTACCATGTCCCTATTCATGTTGCCATGTCCCTATTCATGTTGCCATGTCCCTATTCATGTTGCCATGTCCCTATTCATGTATTACCATGTCCCTATTCATGTTGCCATGTCCCTATTCATGTATTACCATGTCCCTATTCATGTTACCATGTCCCTATTAATGTATTACCATGTCCCTATTCATGTTGCCATGTCCCTATTAATGTATTACCATGTCCCTATTCATGTTGCCATGTCCCTATTCATGTATTACCATGTCCCTATTCATGTATACCAGGACGTGTACTCCGAGCATGTGCTGACCAACTGGCAAGTGTCTTCACTGACATTTTCAACATGTCCCTGACTGAGTCTGTAATACCAACATGTTTCAAGCAGACCACCATAGTCCCTGTGCCCAAGGACACTAAGATAACCTGCCTAAAAAACTACCGACCCGTAGCACTGACGTCTGTAGCCATGAAGTGCTTTGAAAGGCTGGTCATGGCTCACATCAACACCATTATCCCAGAAACCCTAGACCCACTCCAATATGCATACCGCTCCAACAGATCCACAGATGATGCAATCTCTATTGCACTCCACACTGCCCTTTCCCACCTGGACAAGAGGAACACTTACGTGAGAATGCTATTCATTGACTACAGCTCAGCATTCAACACCATAGTGCCCTCAAAGCTCATCACTAAGCTAAGGATCCTGGGACTAAACACCTCCCTCTGCAACTGGATCCTGGACTTCCTGACGGGTCGCCCCCAGGTGGTAAGGGTAGGTAACAACACATCTGCCACACTGATCCTCAACACGGGGGCTGTCACGATCGTCATAATGATTGGACCAAGGCGCAGCGTGATATGCGTACATCTTTTTAATAGTGTACTGGCAACACGATACAAAATACAAAAACAACCAAACGAAAGGTGAAGTCCTCGGTTAACAACACAAACCAACACGGAACAAGATCCCACAAAACACAAGTGCACAACAGGCTGCCTAAGTACGGTTCCCAATCAGAGAAAACAAGCAACAGCTGATTCTCGTTGCCTCTGATTGAGAACCACCCCGGCCAACATAGAAACACATAACCTAGAACAGAACATGGAAAACGAAACATAGACACTACACAAAGAAACTAACACCCTGGCTCAACATACAAGAGTCCCCAGAGCCAGGGCGTGACAGTGGCCCCTCAGGGGTGCGTGCTCAGTCCCCTCCTGTACTCCCTGTTCACCCATGACTGCATGGCCAGGCACGACTCCAACACCATCATTAAGTTTGCCGACGACACAACAGTGGTAGGCCTGATCACCTACAACTATGAGACAGCCTATAGGGAGGAGGTCAGAGACCTGGCCGTGTGGTGCCAGGATAACAACCTCTCCCTCAACGTGACCAAGACAAAGGAGATGATTGTGGACTACAGGAAATAGAGGACCGAGCACGCCCCCATTCTCATCGACAGGGCTGTAGTGGAACAGGTTGAGAGCTTCAAGTTCCTTGGTGTCCACATCACCAACGAACTATCATGGTCCAAACACACCAAGACAGTCGTGAAGAGGGCACGACAAAGCCTATTCCCCCTCAGGAGACTGAAAAGATTCGGCATGGGTCCTCAGATCCTCAAAATATTCTACAGCTGCACCATCGAGAGCATCCTGACTGGTTGCATCACCGCCTGGTATGGCAACTGCTTGGCCTCCGACCGCAAGGCACTACAGAGGGTAGTGCGTATGGCCCAGTACATCACTGGGGCCAAGCTTCCTGCCATCCAGGACCTCTATACCAGGCGGTGTCAGAGGAAGACCCTAGAAATGGTCAAAGACTCCAGTCACCCTAGTCATAGACTGTTCTCTCTGCTACCGCACGGCAAGCGGTGCCGGAGCGCCAAGGTCCAAAAGGCTTCTAAACAGCTTCTACCCCCAAGCCATAAGACTCCTGAATAGCTAATCATGGCTACCCGGACTATTTGCACTGCCCCCCCACCCCATCTTTTTACGCTGCTGCTACTCTGTTAATTATTTATGCATAGTCACTTTAACTCTACCCACATGTACATATTACTTCAACTACCTCAACTAGCCGGTGCTCCCCGCACATTGACTCTGCACCGGTACCCCCCTGTATATATAGCCTCCCTACTGTTATTTTATTTTACTTCTGCTCTTTTTTTCTCAACACTTTTTTGTTGTTGTTTTATTTTAATTTTTTATTTAAAATAAATGCACTGTTGGTTAAGGGCTGTAAGTAAGCATTTCACTGTAATGTCTGCACCTGTTGTATTCGGCGCATGTGGCCAATACAATTTGATTTGATTTGATTTAGTCCCTGTAATGGCACCCTAGTCCCTGTAATGGCACCCTAGTCCCTATAATGGCACCCTAGTCCCTGTAATGGCACCCTAGTCCCTATAATGGCACCCTAGTCCCTGTAATGGCACCATAGTCCCTATAATGGCACCCTAGTCCCTGTAATGGCACCCTAGTCCCTATAATGGCACCCTAGTCACTCTAATGGCACCCTAGTCCCTATAATGGCACCCTAGTCCCTGTAATGGCACCCTAGTCCCTATAATGGCACCCTAGTCCCTGTAATGGCACCCTAGTCCCTGTAATGGCACCTAGTCCCTGTAATGGCACCCTAGTCCCTATAATGGCACCCTAGTCCCTGTAATGGCACCCTAGTCCCTGTAATGGCACCCTAGTCCCTATAATGGCACCATAGTCCCTGTAATGGCACCTTAGTCCCTGTAATGGCACCCTAGTCCCTATAATGGCACCCTAGTCCCTGTAATGGCACCCTAGTCCCTGTAATGGCACCCTAGTCCCTGTAATGACACCATAGTCCCTGTAATGGCACCTTAGTCCCTGTAATGGCACCTTAGTCCCTGTAATGGCTCCCTAGTCCCTATAATGGCACCCTGGTCCCTGTAATGGCACCTTAGTCCCTATAATGGCACCCTAGTCCCTATAATGGCACCCTAGTCCCTATAATGGCACCTTAGTCCCTATAATGGCACCTTAGTCCCGATAATGGCACCCTAGTCCCTGTAATGGCACCCTAGTCCCTGTAATGGCACCCTAGTCCTTATAATGGCACCCTAGTCCCTATAATGGCACCCTAGTCCCTGTAATGGCACCCTAGTCCCTATGGGGGGGGGGGGGGGGGGGGAGTAACAACTGGAGAGTAACAACCCTTTCTCATAGGTCCAGGGAGTCCCTCTCAGCATAAAGCCAGTTTCCTCACCCTCCTCATTCAGCCTGGTCTCCTTTGGTACCACAGTCTGAAATTAGACTGAAAATGGGCTACATCCCAAATGGGACTTTATAGTCAACTTTATAGTCCACTGATTTTGACACCCATAGGGCTCTGGTCAAAAGTAGTACACTGTGAAGAATAGGGTGCCATTTGGTACGAAGCACTGACCGTAGACTGAACATAGGCTTGGCTGACCCCTGATCTCTAAGAGTAAAGTAAAGACAAATGGGACAGTTTGTGTTTATTTTAAACAAATGTATTGAACAAGTGGAATGTAAGACAGTTGTAAAGTCATTCAGTACAATGGAGGGTTTCTCAGGCCAAAGTTAAGCGCACATGTCTGCTAAATAGCGACACCTTGTGGTCAGTGATTGTTGCTTCTTAGTCGAAACAGGAAGGAGGACGGGTCATTGTAATGGATAATTGAGGGGGCTGATAATTTGGTATGTATTGGGGCTGAATTGAAGACATTCTTGCATTCTTTTTAACAAACATAAAAACACAAATGAAGCAACACAAAACCATAGACATGTTTTTTTTTCATGTTTGGGTACGTTTTCTTGCAAAAGCTTATTTTAAATCAACTAAGTATAGAATTATTGCACAATGCCTAACACAATGGCAAAATTAACACTTAAACACTTCCCATCCCTGGTAGAGTTGAAAAGGACTGGACAGATGTAAGCTCCGGTAGGCGAGATGGTGTTGAGCAATAGTGTGTCATTCAGTCAGGAGACGGTCTGCTACAGAGAGGGGGCAGGGACACTGGGAAGCCACTTGGAGAAACGTTGCATATGAAAGCTCCCTCCTTTTTGTACCAACAAAATGGTGTCCGTTTTGACTCTCGTCCGTCACCATCTTCGAGAAGTTCTTGGCTACCTCAGAGACTCTGGAACGAAACATGTGACAACACATCCTTCGCATACCGTAAAATTGAGACCCTCCCCTCTCTCCCCTCTCTCCCAGTGAGCACATAGAGTGCCTTCGGAAAGTATTCAGACCCCTTGACTTTTTCCAAATTTTTCTACGTTACAGCCTTATTCTAAAATTGATTAAATAGTTATTTTCCATCATCAATCTATACATAATTCCCCATAATGACAAAGCAAAAACAGTTTTTTTTTTTTTTTTTTGTGCAAATGTATTACAAATAAAAAACGTAAATATGACATTTACATAAGTATTCAGACACTTTACTCAGTACTTTGTTGAAGCACCTTTGGCAGTGATTACAGCCTCGAGTCTTCTTGGGTATGACGCTACAAGCTTGGCACACCTGTATTTGGGGAGTTTCTCCCATTCTTCTCTGCAGATCCTCTCAAGCTCTGTCAGGTTGGATGGGGAGTGTCGCTGCACAGCTATTTTCAGGTCTCTCCAGAGATGTTGGATCGGGTTCAAGTCCGGGCTCTGTCTGGGCCACTCAAGGACATTCAGAGACTTGTCCTGAAACCAGTCCTGTGTTGTCTTGGCTGTGTGCTTAGGGTCATTGTCCTGTTGGAAGGTGAACCTTCGTCCCAGTCTGAGGTCCTGAGTGCTCTGGAGCAGGTTTTCATCAAGGATCTCTCTGTACATTGCTCCGTTCATCTTTCCCTCAATCCTGACTACATTTACATTTACATCATTTAGCAGACGCTCTTATCCAGAGCGACTTACAAATTGGTGCATTCAACTTATGATAGCAAGTGGGACAACCACTTTTTTTCTTCTTTTTTTTATGGGGGGGTGGGGGGGGGGGGGTAGAATGATTACTTTATACTATTCCAGGTATTCTTTAAAGAGGTAGGGTTTCAAGTGTCTCCGGAAGGTGGTCAGTGACTCCGCTGTCCTGGCATTGTGGGGGAGCTTGTTCCACCATTGGGGTGCCAGAGCAGCGAATAGCTTTGACTGGGCTGAGCGGGAACTGTGCTTCCGTAGAGGTAGGGGGGCTAGCAGGCCAGAGGTGGATAGTGCCCTCGTTTGGATGTAGGGTCTGATCAGAGCCTGAAGGTAAGGAGGTGCCGTTCCCCTCACAGCTCCGTAGGCAAGCACCATGGTCTTGTAATAGATGCAAGCCTCAACTGGAAGCCAGTGGAGTGTGCGGAGGAGCGGGGTGACATGAGAGAACTTGGGAAGGTCGAAAACCAGACGGGCTGTGGCGTTCTGGATAAGTTGTAGGGGTTTAATGGCACAGGCAGGGAGCCCAACCAACAGTGAGTTGCAGTAATCCAGACGGGAGATGACAAGTGCCTGGATTAGGACCTGTGCCACTTTCTGTGTAAGGTAGGGTCGTACTCTGCAAATGTTGTAGAGCATGAACCTGCAGGATCGGGTCACCGCTTTGATGTTAGCGGAAAATGACAGGGTGTTGTCCAGGGTCACGCCAAGGCTATTTGCATTTTGGGAGGAGGACACAATGGAGTTGTCAACCGTGATGGCGAGATCATGGAGCGGGCAGTCCTTCCCCGGGAGGAAGAGCAGCTCCGTCTTGCCGAGGTTCAGCTTGAGGTGGTGATCCGACATCCACACTGATATGTCTGCCAGACTAGTCTCCCAGTCCCTGCCGCTGAAAAACATCCCCACAGCATGATGCTGCCACCACCATGCTTCACGTAGGGATGGTGCCAGGTTTCCTCCAGACGTGACACTTGGCATTCAGGCCAAAAAGTTCAATCTTGGTTTCATCAGACCAGAGAATCTTGTTTCTCATGGTCGGAGTCCTTTAGGTGCCTTTTGGCAAACTCCAAGCGGGCTGTCATGTGCCTTTTACTGAGGAGTGGCTTCCGTCTGGCCACTCTACCATAAAGTCCTGATTGGTGGAGTGCTGCAGAGATGGTTGTCCTTCTGGAAGGTTCCCCCATCTCCACAGAGGAACTCTGGAGCTCTGTCAGAGTGACCATCGGGTTCATGGTCACCTCCCTGACCAAGGCTCTTCTCTCCCGATTGCTCAGTGTGGCCAGCTCTAGGAAGAGTCTTGGTGGTTCCAAACTTCTTCCATTGAAGAATGATGGAGGCCATTGTGTTCTTGGTGACCTTCAATGCTGCAGACATTTTTTGGTACCCTTCCCCAGATCTGTGCCTCGACATAATCCTGTCTCAGAGCTCTTTGGACAATTCCTTTGACCTCATGGCTTGGTTTTTGCTCTGACATGCACTATCAACTGTGGGACCTTATATAGACGGGTGTGTGCCTTTCCAAATCATGTCCAATCAATTGAATTTACCACAGGTGGACTCCAATCAAGTTGTAGAAACATCTCAAGGATGATCAATGGAAACAGGATGCACCTGAGCTCAATTTCGATTCTCATAGCAAAGGGTCTGAATACTTATGTAAATAAGGTATTTCTGTTTTATATTTGTAATACATTTGCAAAAAGTTCTAAAAACCTGTTTTCACTTTGTCATTATGGGGTATTGTGTGTACATTTATAAGGAAAATATATAATTTAATCAATTTTAGAATAAGGCTGTAACGTAACAAAGCGTGGAAAAAGTCAAAGGGTCTGAATACTTTCCGAATGCACTGTAAATATAAATATATATACAGAACCAGTCAAAAGTTTGGACACACCTAGTCATTCAAGGGTTTATCTATATTTTTTACTATTTTCTACATTGTAGAATAATAGTGAAGACATCAAAACTATGAAATAACACATATGGAATCATGTAGTAACCAAAAAAGTGTTAAACAAATCAAAATATATTTTGGATTTTAGATTCTTCAAAGTAGCCACCCTTTGCCTTGATGACAGCTTTGCACACTCTTGGCATTCTCTCAACCAGCTTAATGACGAATGCTTTTCCAACAGTCTTGAAGGAATTCCCACATATGCTGAGCACTTGTTGGCTGCTTTTCCTTCACTCTGCGGTCCAACTCAATTGGGTTGAGGTCGGGTGATTGTGGAGGCCAGGTCATCTGATGCAACACTCCATCACTCTCCTTGGTCAAATAGCCCTTACACAGCCTGGAGGTGTGTTTTGGGTCATTGTCCTGTTGAAAAACAAATGATAGTCCCACTAAGCGCAAACCAGATTGGATGGCATATCACTGCAGAATGCTGTGGTAGCCATGCTGGTTAAGTGTGCCTTGAATTCTAAATAAATCATAGACAGTGTCACCAGCAAAGCACCCCCACACCATAACACCTCCTCCTCCATGCTTCACCGTGGGAACCACACCTGCGGAGATAATCCGTTCACCTACTTCGTGTCTCACAAAGACACAGCGGTTGGAACCAAAAATCTCAAATTTGGACTCCAGACCAAAGGACTAATTTCCACTGGTCTAATGTCCATTGCTCGTGATTCTTGGCCCAAGCAGGTCTCTTCTTCTTATTGATGTCATTTAGTAGTGGTTTCTTTGCAGCAATTCGACCATGAAGGCCTGATTCACGCAGTCTCCTCTGAACAGTTGATGTTGAGATGTGTCTGTTACTTGAACTCTGTGAAGCATTTATTTGGGCTGCAATCTGAGGTGCAGTTAACTCTAATGAACTTATCCTCTGCAGCAGAGGTAACTCTGGGTCTTCCTTTCCTGTGGCGGTCCTCATGAGAGCCAGTTTCATCATAGCGCTTGATGGTTTTTGCAACTGCACTTGAAGAAACTTTAAAAGTTCTTGAAATGTTCCGTATTGACTGACCTTCATGTCTTAAGAGCCTTGGCGTGACCCTGGACAACACCCTGTCGTTCTCCGCTAACATCAAGGCGGTGACCCGATCCTGCAGGTTCATGCTCTACAACATTCGGAGAGTACGACCCTGCCTTACACAGGAAGCGGCACAGGTCCTAATCCAGGCACTTGTCATCTCCCGTCTGGATTACTGCAACTCGCTGTTGGCTGGGCTCCCTGCCTGTGCCATTAAACCCCTACAACTCATCCAGAATGCCGCAGCCCGTCTGGTGTTCAACCTTCCCAAGTTCTCTCACGTCACCCCCCTCCTCCGCACACTCCACTGGCTTCCAGTTGAGGCTCGCATCCGTTACAAGACCATGGTGCTTGCCTATGGAGCAGTGAGGGGAACGGCACCTCCGTACCTTCGGGCTCTGATCAGTCCCTACACCCAAACGAGGGCATTGCGTTCATCCACCTCTGGCCTGCTGGCTCCCCTTCCTCTGCGGAAGCATAGTTCCCGCTCAGCCCAGTCAAAACTGTCCGCTGCTCTGGCACCCCAATGGTGGAACAAGCTCCCTCACGACGCCAGGACGGCGGAGTCACTCACCACCTTCCGGAGACATTTGAAACCCCACCTCTTTAAGGAACACCTGGGATAGGATAAAGTAATCCTTCTACCCCCCCCCCCCCCCCCCAAAAAAAAAAAAAAAAAAAAAAGTATAATTGTAAAGTGGTTATCCCACTGGCTATAGGGTGAATGCACCAATTTGTAGTCGCTCAGGATAAGAGCGTCTGCTAAATGACGTAAATGTGCCCTTGAGCAAGGCACTTAACCATAATTGCTCCTGTAAGTCGCTCTGGATAAGAGCGTCTGCTAAATGACTAAAATGTAAATGTAAAAATGTTAAAGTAATGATTGACTGTTGTTTCTCTTTGCTTATTTGAGCTGTTCTTGCCATAATATGGACTTGGTCTTTTACCAAATAGGGCTATTTTCTGTATACCACCCCTACCTTGTCACAAAACAACTGATTGGCTCAAACGCATTAACAAGGAAAGAAATTCCACAAATTAACTTTTAAGAAGGCACAACTGTTAATTGAAATGAGGTGAAACGTGGTCCTCTGTAGCTCAGCTGGTAGAGCACGGCGCTTGTAACGCCAAGGTAGTGGGTTCGATCCCCGGGACCACCCATACACAAAAAATGTATGCACGCATGACTGTAAGTCGCTTTGGATAAAAGCGTCTGCTAAATGGCATATTATAAATGCATTCCAGGTGACTGCCTCATGAAGCTGTTTGAGAGAATGCAAAGGGTGGCTACTTTGAAGAATATAAAATATATTTTGATTTGTTTAACACTTATATGGTTACTACATGATTCCATATGTGTTATTTCATAGTTTTGATGTCTTCACTATTATTCTACAATGTAGAAAATAGTAAAAATAAAGAAAAACCCTTGAATGAGTAGGTGTGTCCAAACTTTTGACTGGTAGTGTATACAGACCCGTCGCCAGACCTCAGTCTTAAGGGGGTTATATGAAATGCATGGGAGGGCAGGGCACAATTATTATTAGCCTACAGTACGTATATTTAATAATAAATTCCCTCAAGTGGGGGGGGGGCACAAGCATTTTTGGGGGCGGTCCCGGCCCCCTATGGCCCGCCCATAGCGACGGGTGTGACTGTATATACTGTATTCTATTCTTCTACACGTACAATACCAGTAAAACGTTTGGACACACCTACTCATTCCAGTTTTTTTTATATAGTGAGGTCCAGATGAAACCCTAACCCCTCCTCCCCAGGCACTTGGTGTAGATCTGAAACAACTTGATAGGTGTAAGCAACAGGGTAATTGCCCTTTGAAGTAAATCTCAGCTCTGTTAAAAGTACACTCAATAAACTTTTTTTGATTCAGGAGTATCATTAAAACGGGCTAATATGCCCCACCAACATTAGACAACTTCACTGAGTGTACTAAAGAATAAGAACGCCTTCCCTTTCCGTCATTTAGCAGACACTCTTATCCAGAGCGACTTACATTATTTACAAAAAAATTTATACCCCCTGTGGGAATCGAACCCACAACCCTGGCGTTGCAAACGCCATGCTCTATCAACTGAGCTACATCCCTGCTGGCCATTCCCTCCCCTACCCTGGATGACGCTGGGCCAATTGCGCGCCGCCCCATGGGTCTCCGGCCGGCTACGACAGAGCCTGGATTCGAACCAGGATCTCTAGTGGCACAGCTAGCACTGCGATGCAGTGCCTTAGACCACTGCACCACTCAGGAGACTTAGACTGACCAGGTGAATCCAGGGTGAAAGCTATGATCCCTTATTGATGTCACTTGTTAAATCCACTTCAATCAGTGTAGATGAAGGGGAGGAGACATGTTAAAGAAGGGTTTTAAGGCCTTGAGACAATTGAGACATGGATTGTGTATGTGTGCCATTCAGAGGGTGAATGGGCAAGACAAAAGATTGAAGTACCTAGGTGTCTGGTTAGATTGTAAACGCTCCTTCCAGACTCACATTAAGCATCTCCAATCAAAGTTAAATCTAGAATCGGCTTCCTATTTCGGCAACAAAGCCTCCTTCACTCACTCTGCTAAACATGCCCTCGTAAAACTGACTATCCTACCGATCCTTGACTTCGGCGATGTCATTTACAAAATAGCCTCCAACACTCTACTCAGCAAATTGGATGTAGTCTATCACAGTGCCATCAGTTTTGTCACCAAAGCCCCATATACTACCCACCATTGTGACCTGTACGCTCTCGTTGGCTGGTCCTCACTACATATTCGTCGCCAAACCCACTGGCTCCAGGCCATCTATAAATCACTTCTAGGCAAATCCCCGCCTTATCTTAGATCATTGGTCACCATAGCAACACCCACCTGTAGTATGCGCTCCAGCAGGTATATCTCACTGGTCATCCCCAAAGCCAACACCTCCTTTGGCCGCCATTCCTTCCAGTTCTCTGCTGCAAATGACTGGAACGAACTGCAAAAATCTCTGAAGCTGGAGATACTTATCTCCCTCACTAACTTTAAGCATCAGTTGTCAGAGCACCTTACCGATCACTGCACCTGTACTCAGCCCATCTGAAATTAGCCCGCCCAACTACCTCATCCCTATATTGTTATTTATTTTGCTCATTTGTACCCCAGTATCTCTATTTGCACATCATCTCTTGCACATCTATCATTCCAGTGTGAATACTAATTGTAATTATTTTGCACTATAGCCTATTTATTGCCTTACCTCCATAACTTGCTACATTTGCACACACTGTATATATATGTATTTCTGTTGTATTTTTGACTTTGTTTTGTTTTACCCCATATGTAACTCTGTTGTTGTTTTTTATCGCACTGCTTTGCTTTTTCTTGGCCAGGTCGCAGTTGTAAATGAGAACTTGTTCTTAACCTGCTTACCTGGTTAAATAAAGGTTAAATAAAAAAAAGTGCCTTTGAGGTAGTAGGTGCCAGGTGCACCGGTTTATGTCAAGTACTGCAAGGCTGCTGGGTTTTCACGCTCAACAGTTTCCCATGTGTATCAAGAGTGGTCCACCACCCAAAGGACATCCAGCCAACTTGACATAACTTCGGGAAGAATTGGAGTCAACATGGGCCAGCATCCCTGTGGAATGCTTCCGACACCTTGCCTATGGAGTCCATGCCCCGACGAATTGAGGCTGTTCTGAGGGTAAAAGTCGGGGGGGGGGGAAGGTGTTCCTAATGTTTGGTATAGTCAGTGTATATGCCATTTAGCATACACTTTTATCCAAAGCAACTTAAAGTCATGCATGTATATATATATATATATATATATATATATATATATATATATGTGTTTTTTAACATATTGTTGAACTAGGGAATCAAACCCACTATCCTGACTTGGCAAGAGCTTTACCAACTGAGCAACAGAAGACGAGAGTTGACTGAACAACGCCATGTCACTGTGCATCTTTAGACATTTCTGAGTGCTTGGTGTGGGTCTAGTTTATGCTAACAGCCTCTTCGGCTGCAGTGAATAAACAGCTGGCGGGTGTAAAGTATCCTTTTCACACTACAGAGCCGAGCTGCGCTGTGCTGGTCTGGTTAAACATCAGTGGCGGTCGGTGACGTTTAAGATGACGGAGGACAATTTCTATTTTAATGAGCATGGCCTTATTTCTATTACAGTATATTGAATGACCGTCCTTCATATTCCATTCCTCCAGCTCAATGTAACATCGATAGGTTTAGGCTACCACATGATGCTATACTAAACAAAAATATAAACGCAACATGTGAAGTGTTGGTCCAATGTTTTATGAGCTGAAATAAAAGATCCCAGAAATCTTCCATAAGCACAAAAAGCTTATTTCTCTCAAATTTCTTGTACAAATTTGTTTACATCCCTGTTAGTGAGCATTTCTCCTTTGCCAAGATAATCCATCCACCTGACAGGTGTGGCTTATCAAGAAGCTGATTAAACAGCATGATCATTACACAGGTACACAGGTGCACCTTGTGCTGGGGACAATAAAAGGCCACTCACAAAACTATGCCATAGATGTCTCAAGTTTTGAGGGAGCGTGCAATTGGCATGCTGACTGCAGGAATATCCACCAAAGCTATTGCCAGATAATTTAATGTTAATTGCGCTACCATAAGCCACCTCCAATGTTGCTTTAGAGAATTTGGCAGTACGTCCAACCGGCCTGACAACCGCAGACCACGTGTAACCACGCCAGCCCAGGACCTCCACATCCGGCTTCTTCACCTGCGGGATCGTCTGAGACCAGCCACCTGGACAGCTGATGAAACTGAGGAGTATTTATGTCTGTAATAAAGCCCTTTTGTGGGGAAAATCTCCTTCTGATTGGCTGGGCCTGGCTCCCAAGTGAGTGGGCCTATGCCCTCCCAGGCCCACCCATGGCTGCGCCCCTGCCCAGTCATGTGAAATCCATAGATTAGGGCCTAATTTATGTATTTAAGTTGACTGATTTCCTTATATGAACTGTAACTCAGTAAAATCGTTGAAATTGTTGCATGTTGCGTTTATATATATTTTTTAGTGATTATTTTCCCTATACCCATCATGAGGTTGCTACAACCTAGCCTATGAATGAAAGTTTACAACGTAGGTGCACAGGTTCAGAGAATTTTGAGTAATCAGTGGTTGAGAGAACATTTTGAGTAATCAAGGTGACAGACAGTGACACATTCAATACCGCCTTTCACACTCTGGCCTGCATCTAGCTGATCTAGGGTGTAATCATTAATCCAACAGTTGCAAACAAGAGTTTCTATTGGACAAATTCAGGTATGTTTATCCCCGTTTCGTTCCGTTTTTTAACAGAATCGGCAGAATGAATACACCCCTGATCACACACAAACACAGTTCACTTTCATAGCAGCCACATACAAACAGCATGATCATTTTGCTCGTTGTATAACTCCTTCTCACATCTCCTCCGCTCACCTTTTCCCTTAGCTTGAGGACTTCAGTGCACAACACATCAGCTGTCTGTGACCAGGCAAAAACCTTTCCAAGCCAAACCATCAGTTCACACTGCAAGAGCTCTGATAGGTTGGAAGACATCCTCCGGAAGTTGTCATAATTACTGTGTAAGTCTATGGAAGGGTGTGAGAACCATGAGCCTCCTAGGTTTTTGTATTGAAGTCAATGCACCCAGAGGACGGAAACTAGCTGTCCTCCGGCTACACCATGGTGCTACCCTACAGAGTGCTGTTGAGGCTAGTGGAGACCTTCATTGCAAAACAGTGTGTTTTAATAAATTATTTGGTGACATGTGAATATATTTAGTATAGTTTTATCTAAAAAGGATCACTTCTTTAATGTTTCACTATTTTTATTTTTAGAAATTCACTGAGGAGGATGGTCCTCCCCTTCCTCCTCTGAGGAGCCTCCAGTGTTACACATCCACCCATAGTTGCTGAAACTGTGCTGGAAGAGGACAATATGAAAGGAAAGTGTGGTTCAGTATGGTTCTGTGTGATTTGAACAAGCACAGTATGGTTCAGTATGGTTCGTACACTCTGTGTATACAGAAAGCCCTTAAATTGATTAAATAAGTAAATAATAAAATAAATAATGAGAGAATAGTCAGATTAACAAATATCTTACACAGACATGATGGCGTAGCAGGAACATCAGAGTACCGTGAATCAAGAAGTTGTGAGTTCGAATCCCAGGTGAGGACATTTTGAATAATAATTACTGTATAAAAGAACGTGCACAATGTAATCATGTATGTAAAATGTGTAGGTTGAAAACACTATGTTAAAAGCACTGTGTGAGTATCCCTAACCTTGTCAACAGACAAAGAGCTGTGAATGGATTGAGAAATGCCTTGCTAAAGGCCAACAAGCTGCGTTAACCATGAACAACAATTACAGTTATCATGCTTGTAAACAAAATATGGAGTTCAAAACCATATTAATAGATTGAAATAATCTATTAATTAATCATGTTTATAAATATTATAAATAAAGTTGTGTTGTTACATTTACAGTGCATTCGGAAAGTATTCAGACCCCTTGACCTTTTCCACATTTTGTTACGTTACAGCCTTATTGTAAAATTGATTAAATAAATCAAAATCCTCATCAATCTACACACAATACCCCATAATGACAAAGTGAAAACAGGTTTTTAGAAATGTTTGCAAAAAAATACCTTATTTACATAACTATTCAGACCCTTTGCTATGAGATTCGAAATTGAGCTCAGGTGCATCCTGTTTCCATTGATCATCCTTGAGATGTTTTTACAACTTGATTGGAGTCCACCTGTGGTAAATTCAATTGATTGGACATGATTTGGAAAGGCACACACCTGTCTATATAAGGTCCCACAGTTGACAGTGCATGTCATAGCAAAAACCAAGCCATGAGGTTGAAGGAATTGTCCATTAAGCTCCGAGACAGGATTGTGTCGAGGCACAGATCTGGGGAAGGGTACCAAAACATTTCTGCAGCATTGAAGGTCCCCAAGAACACAATGGCCTCCATCATTCTTAAATGGAAGAAGTTTGGAACCACCAAGACTCTTCCTAGAGCTGTCTGCCCGGCCAAACTGAGCAATCGGGGGGCCTTGGTCAGGGAGGTTACCAAGAACTCGATGGTCACTCTGACAGAGCTCCAGAGTTCCTCTGTGGAGATGGGAGAACCTTCCAGAAAGACAACCATCTCTGCAGCACTCCACCAATCAGGCCTTTATGGTAGAGTGGTCAGACGGAAGCCACTCCTCAGTAAAAGGCACATGACAGCCCGCTTGGAGATAGTCAAAAGGCACCTAAAGGACTTTCAGACCATGAGAAACAAGATTCTCTGCTCTGATGAAACCAAGATTGAACTCTATGGCCTGAATGCCAAGCGTCACGTCTGGAGAAAACCTGGCACCATCCCTACGGTGAAGCATGGTGGTGTCAGCATCATGCTGTGGGGATGTTTTTCAGCGGCAGGGACTGGGAGACTAGTCAGGATCGAGAGAAAGATGAACGGAGCAAAGTACAGAGAGATCCTTGATGAAAACCTGCTCCAGAGCGCTCAGGACCTCAGACTGGGGTGAAGGTTTACCATCCAACAGGACAACGACCCTAAGCACACAGCCAAGACATCGCAGGTTTGGCTTCGGGACAAGTCTCTGAATGTCCTTGAGTGGCCCAGCCAGAGCCTGGACTTGAACCCCATCGAACATCTCTGGAGAGACCTGAAAATAGCTGTGCGGCGACGCTCCCCATCCAACCTGACAGAGCTTGAGAGGATCTGCAGAGAAGAATGGGAGAAACTCCCCAAATACACGTGTGCCAAGATTGTAGCGTCATACCCAAGAAGACTCGAGGCTGTAATCGCTGCCAAAGGTGCTACAACAAAGTACTGAGTAAAGGGTCTAGATGTTATATTTCCCTCCAAAAAAAATTATACATTTGCAAACATTTCTAAAAACCTTTTTTTGCTTTGTCATTATGGGGTATTGTGTGTAGATTGATGAGGGAAAAAAACAGTTAAATCAATTTTAGAATAAGGCTGTAATGTAACAAAATGTGGAAAAAGTCAAAGGGTCTGAAAACTTTCTGAATGCACTGTAGCTGCCGAAAATGCTGTTGTCCAGGTCATTTCCTTAGTAGGTGACGTCAGAGGTCAGAATGTGGGAGAAGTCGGAGCTCATGGATGATAGACGAGTTTTCCACTAGTAATTACCAGTTTGAGGTCAGTTCAAGTGGATTTTTTCCTGTTGTAAGTGGTAAATTCCCACTTCCCACTTGTTTATGAATGCTGCATGAGTCCAGGCCTGCCTTCAGTATGAAAAAACAACCAGTTTAAAAACGGGGGTTGCCTTTTACAATGTATTTAACAAGGAAAGTCAGTTAAGAACAAATTCTTATTTACAATAGCCTACTTGTAAAGCCCCCCCCGGCCAAACCCTCCCCTAACCCGGACGAGGCTGGGCCAGTTGTGCACCGCCCTATGGGATTCCTGATCACGGCCGGTTGTGATACAGCCCGGGATCAAACCCAGGTCTGTAGTGACGCCTCTAGCACTGCGATGCAGTGCCTTAGACCGATGCGCCACTCGGGAGGCGTTTAAATAATATTTATATTATATCATTCATTGATTCAAACCACACTCACCAAACAGAGCAAACGTACCTAAAAGTCTGTTCAAGAACGTTGAAGAACACTTTGAGGAAACGTGTTGTTCAGTACAAGCCATTACGCAACGTGACAAACGTTCAATTGAACGGAACGCCCCCTGTGTCATCATTACAACATACCTACCTACCAGGGCCACACAGTTGTCGAACGTTGCAGATAGAAATGAAGTGAATAGAGCGATGTGAGTCCATTATTCTACATGCCAGAGAGGCATGTTTGTTCTACACAGGCTATTTCTAGCTGACCGTTCCAAAACGCTGCGTCCTGCTGAACGCGCAATGTAGAATGGTGGGACACCTTCAAGCTAAATAATGTTAGGCGCTTTCCTAGTTTGTACTGTAACACTTCTGTAACACTAACAAACAGATATAGATATAATGCCTTTTAAACTTGATAAGCAGAGCGCAACGAGACAATAGCTTATCTTCTGTTTAGTTATGCGTAGGCCTTTGATCCCTTATTGCTTACTAACGCCGTATAGCTAATTATGTTAGCCTAATATAGCCTATCCTATTTGATGCTGAACTTTTTCAACAGGCTGAAAATGGCTGTTATAATCTGAACCATTATAATCTGAACCATTATAATCTGAACCATTTATAATCTGAACCAATGAGATGAGGCAAAAATATGGGAGACATTATTTTGTTTTGAGATCCTAGGTATTTTTTGAAAATGTATTATTTTGAAATTCACAAATCTTGATCTTCTCTCTCTCCAAAGTCCTTCAGCAATAAATCCCTCCCTTTACATTACCCTTTACCCCAAAACGTCAAGGTAACCTGTCTCAATGACTATCGCCTCGTAGCACTCACATCTGTAGTCATGAAATGCTTTGAAAGGCTGGCCATTGCTCACATCAACACCATCATCCCAGACACCCACTCCAATTCGCATACCGCCCCAACAGATCCACAGATGATGCACTCTTTATTGCGCTCCACACTGCCCTTTCCCACCTGGACAAGAGGAACACTTACGTGAGAATGCTGTTCATTGACTACAGCTCAGCGTTCAACACCATAGTGCTCTCAAAGCTCATCACTAAGCTAAGGACCCTGGGACTGAACACCTCCCTCTGCAACTGGATACTGGACTTCCTGACCAGCCGCCTCCAGATGGTGATGGTAGGCAACAACACATCCGCCACGCTGACCCTCAACACGAGAGCCCCTCAGGGGTGTGTGCTCAGTCCCCTCCTGTACTCCCTGTTCATCCATGACTGCGTGGCCGGGCACGACTCCAACACCATCATTAAGTTTGCTGACAACACGACGGCGGTAGGCCTGATCACCGACAACGATGAGACAGCCTATAGGGAGGAGGTCAGAGACCTGGCAGTGTGGTGCCAGGACAACAACCTCTCCCTCAACGTCAGCAAGACAAAAGAGCTGATCGGGGACAACAGGAAATGGAGGGCCGAGCACGCCCCCATCCACATCGACGGGGCTGTAGTGGAGCGGGTCAAGAGCTTCCAGTTCCTCGGTGTCCACATCACTAAGGACCTATCATGGTCCAAATACACCAGCACAGTTGTGAAGATGGAACGACAACGCCTCTTTCCCCTCAGGAGGCTGAAAAGATTTGGTGTGGGCCCTCAGATCTTCAAAAAGTTCTACAGCTGCGCCATTGAGAGCATCTTGAATGGCTGCATCACCACTTGGTACGGCAACTGCTTGGCATCCGACCGTAAGGAGCTACAGAGGGTAGTGCGTATGGCCCAGTACAACCACTGGGGCTGAGCTCCCGGCCATCCAGGATCTCTATACCAGGCAGTGTCAGAGGAAGGCCCAAAAAATTGCCAAAGACTCCAGCCACCCAAGTCATAGACTGTTCTCTCTGCTACCGAACGGCAAGTGGTACCGGAGCGCCAAGTCTGGGACCAAAAGGCTCCTGAACAGCTTCTATCCCCAAAGCCATAAGACTCCTGAACAGCTTCTATCCCCAAAGCCATAGCCGCGGAAAGATGTTTGGTGGTGGGGTTACTGCGATTTTGGGGCGGGGGGGGGGGGGGGGGGGGGGGGGGGGTCCAAGTAATGGCCTACGTCCTATCACACCATCTTCAGAGATAGCTGCGCACATGGAGAGGTTTCCCCCACGTTGTCCAGGCACAAGCTGGTCGCCCATTGGCCGATGAGGTTCCGCCCACGGCGTCGAGTTTAGGCCAGTTTGAAACCCGTCTTTATCAACAAAGCTATACTTGTGATGGTTCACAGCAGCATCAAGCACCATCACCCTCAAAAAATATATTTTGGTTAGTTATTTTTACAGTATAGTTCCAATATGATGCTGTGAAGTAGCATGTGCATCAGATAGTAACAGTAATACAGTGTATAGTGCTGTACCAGTTGTTTCACCCGGTCATTGTTTATCTCTGAAGGTATCAGGTAAATGTGTTTCATAGATACCTGGTGCCTCTTCAAAAGGCGGGCAATTGTTGGTAGTCATCGTTCTCCTTTAATGGCCTTCTTTATTTCAGACAGACATATGTCATTGAAAATGTGCTTAAAGTTTTGAAAAAAACAGCCTTTTTGATTATCTGTTTTGAGTTTTGTATTAAGAGTTGTGAAATTAAGAGTATGTGGAAATAGTACCAAAGCGATAAAAAAAAAAAGATCAATCCTGATTGCCTAGTCACTTTTACACCTACATACATATGCATATTACCTCAATTACCTCAACTACCTCGTACCCCTCCACGTTGACTCGGTACCGGTACTCGTTATTGTTACTATTTCCTTTTTTTATTTAGCAATTATTATTTTTACTTTTTAACTCTGCATTGTTGGGAAAGGGCTCTTAAGTGATCATTTCACGGTAAAGTCTACACCTGTTGTTTTCGGTGCACGTGACAAATAAAAATGATCTTTGATTTACATTACCCTTACAGAAACATAATACTGTAGTTGCATATTTTACCACTAGGTGGTAGTAAGCAATCACTGGATAGGGTTACATCGTACTGCTCTCTCTCACTATAAAAAAAGGAAGCAACGTAAACCACGTTGAATATAGGTTGTGTTTAGACATGCAACGGTAACAAGACTCACAACATTTTATTATTAAATTGGCGTCAGACACTATTCTGAAAAACAAGCACACTAATTAAACATGCTTTTACAATATATTAATCAAATGTTCTCAGCACATTATAACAATTATTTCAAATTAATATAACTTCTTCCATAACTACATTGCCACAAC